>NC_084979.1:15081498-15381498 GCF_963691925.1 Scomber scombrus | reverse complement strand
GACCAACTGCTAAGAGGCTCCCCATCATTAAGAATGAATTCCAGTTCAGCAACATTCCCGAGAGGCATACACATGTTCGGAGAGACAAACTGTAATTAGCTTTAAGTGCTTCCCAATACAACAGCAGTGCACACCTTATACAGAATACAACAAATATAATTATGAATGGACATAAAATTTAGATAAACTTTATTGCCACAGTGATATACATGTACAGCATATTGTACACAGTAATTTTCCAGAAATTTAATTGAGGAACCATTTATAGATAAAATAACTATATGGGAGTGTCTGTTTGGAGCTAATTATGGCTAATACTTTGTCGAAATTAAAGTTCTGTTATCCAATTATTGATACAATGCAGTATTGTCACCATTTCCATGATTGTCTGATACAAACTCAGATATTTAAATGATGACTACATCCGGACAAACTGGATAACAAAATCTGCATTGCAGTATATTATCACATTGTTTAACGCAACTGTAACAATAGGGCTGTAAGTAACACTTCTGACATTTTTTTTTATTAATTAATTAGTCTATATGTGTCAGTGAAAAATGGTCATTACAATATCCTTAATTAACTGGGGATTTTTTTCAAACTTTAAATTGGCTGTTTGTGTCAAACCAAAACCTGACAATATTCAATTAAAAATAAAAAAAAAATAGTACATCCTCACACTTGAGAGGCTGGAATCAGCAAATATGTGGGATTTTTGTTTGATGAATGATTTGACAATTAATTCAATAATTAGTTATAAAATTACTGTTTTAATTTTCTTTGAACTACTCATTTCAGCAGTACAGTCAACCTAAATGATAGAGACTATGTACTATGACACTAATGACTGTTTTAAGACTTCATGCACAATGGCTATAATTACAAGAAAATGATTTGAGTTAGGGGTGACCCAGAGTGAACATATTGTAGCATACAGTGAGTCTAAAAAGGTAAAGGCTAACAGGATGTGGGGAACATAAAGGGGGAAAAATAACAGGCGATAAAGAGAGGGAAGTTCCCCTTTAAACAGGAGCTTATTCGCCTATGTCCCCAGGGCAAGGAGTTCCCATGAAAGCCACATACCGGACAGAGTTATCACAGTACATCAAACACGTTCAACCCCATCACTGTCTCTCACACCAGCCCAGTCTCCCTTCTAGACACACACACACATAGACAAATACAGATATCAAACACACACCAGCAGGCTAGAACAAACTTTGTGTTTCACTTTCTTTCTCTCTCCGTCCCTCCCATGGTCATTTTATCGTTTATACACAGATAGACAAATACACACACAGGCACACACACACATACATCAAAAGCAAACCATCTCTCGCACCCAAACCGCATGTGCCCTTTCAATGAAAGAATGCTGAAAGGAATTTCCTGACACCAGCCAAATGACCAAGCAACTGCCCATGTGGGCAACTGTGGTAAACCAAAGTTGAAGATAACAAAACCGACGCTGCAGCTGAAATGATGACATCTCGCTTTGGCAGCAAAATGACTCCAGGATGTAACGCACAAGTCATGTTAACATGTCAGCAGGATTGTGCGACTCTTTCAGTACTGGAGTACATGAGAACTGAACATCTGACGTGTTGCACTCTGCCCGCCCTCCAGGCTTCTGTGGGGCTCCTAGACGGGGAGAACACCTGCAGCGGCCTAATCATTTCTGAAATGCGCAGCCAAAATCATTGTGACATCTTTGCTTCATGACTGCCAAAGATGTGATTTCTATTCTATTCTCAAAAGCTGCTGAAGAGCAGACTTGTTTTCACAGGAACTTTTCGTTGACTGTGCTCGAAGTTTGGGGACGAGGAAAAAGACGCAGACTGTGTACAGTAGCTTACACTCTCCTGCACAAAAGACAAACAAAAGTGCACACACAAACGTCTCACGTTTCTATAACTTTAAACAACAAATACATAGGGACTATCTGCCTCCTGCACTTTTCATCCCTTACTTCATGGGGATACACACATTAATCCCCTGGAACCAAACTGCCGCTGGAAAATTAGGCAGACAAAGGAAGAACCAGGGGGACTGTGTGTGTGTGCGGGGACATGCAGATGAAAAGAGTGAATAAAAAGTGGCGAGGGGGACAGGAAGGGATTGTAGTCGGTGGGAGCAAGCGGACAGCCGAGTTTCAAACAGGGAGAGGGAAGGAGAAATGGAGCAAGGGGGGCCGGCTAGTAGAAGGGGTGGGAAAAATGTGTGTGTGAAAGAGAACAAGAGAGAGATAAAGAGAGGGGGTGGCACAGACAAAAAGAGGGCTGGGGAGGGGTGGGGGGGATTTTGCCTGATAAAATATGTGCCAATGTTTGTGTGAATGAAAGCAGTGACTATAGCTAAATTTCTGCCTAAACAAAAGCAGCTACAGTTGTGCGTGGAGAGGAGAGGAGAGGAGAGGAGAGGAGAGGAGAGGAGAGGAAGAGGAGGAATGCTTTTAGTGGATGGAGAAGGTTGAAAACATGAGGTGATTACATTAGCATAGGAATAGTTTCCGTTGGTATGTCCAGTGTCGCTGTGAGACAGGGGGGGGGGGCAGGTTGACAAGGGACTGTTTTACTGTAAACCTGTTCATCTGCTCATGCTACACTCTGACTACAAGCCTTGTTCACTTTTTTCTGAAACTTGATGGACCAATTGATTAATCATGACAATAATCGGCTGATTGATTGATAATGAACCAGGGCTGTTTTCATTATGAGTTTTGTTACAGGAATGAGTGGAAAGGTTCAGCTGATTATCTTGGCCGCAGGCTGGAGGCTGGGAACTGAGCAAAATATGAAAAAAGATGTTAAAAAATTAGTAATAAAACACCCCTCAGTTTGTTATCCTATCACGTAGATCAAATCAAATTCAGATCAATGCCTGCTTGTAACAACACAAGAACATTAATTTATTCATACCCATTAATATGGGGAGATGGCGGCTGAGCGATGTGCGGATATGGGGCAGAGGCAGCAAATGGTCTGAGAGCTGCTGGACAAAATTCAAACAGGCCCAATGTCAAGCAGAAACTCTGAAGATCACAGGTCCATCTGACCTCTGCAGCTCAGTGGTTGACCAGACTGTCAGGTAGAAACAAAGACTGCGTTTGTTCAGTTTGTCTAACAGGCAGGACGTCTGTCACACAGTGACACCAGGGCACATTTCTGTAAGTGGCAGGTGTAAACCTTCAAAGAGCTGACTTTGTGCTGCTATCAGAGACTCAGACTGTGATTGTGTGAATTAAACTCACTGCTAAGGTCTTAATGAATAGATCTTAAAAATCACCCTGAAAGAAGAACCATTCATCTCAATCCAGCTAAGTAATTTAAGAGCAGTGAATATGCAGCGGAACAACAAAAGATAATGAAATTAAGACCCGACTACTCTTACAACTCAATGATTGCACAAGTCAGTGCAGCAAATTTTGATTCTCTGTTAATCTTCTGTCCAGGCAGAAATTGGACAAAAAATATAAAATGCTGGTCACTAGAATCAAACACACAATGATTGTTCTCTTCCCATTAGGGAAACTCAAGGCTGCAAAACACAACAAGGACTTTTGTCCAATCCAGGTCAAGCATGGGAGAGTGGAGTGTAGGTAGCACACACAGCGTACTGTTCACTGAGACAGAGAGAAAGAGACACACACACACACACACACACACATCTAACCCCCTTTTTTGTTCTCCTTTATTCCCCTCAGCAAGCAGAACTATCCCATACCCAAAGAATTCCTCTGATCCAGGTGAGAGAAAAAGGCTCCTTTAATCAGCCAATGATGAATCGGGATTACATGCTACTAAAGTGGCTTACTACTCCTGGAGCTCATATCAACAACTGAGCCCCTATTACTCCAGCAAAAGGTCTCTGAACCGTTATGGATGATGGAGGGCTCAGAGATCAGTGTGGATTTTAGTAGTTTAGCAGCTGTCAGCCTTTTTGGAGAAGAAGTATCCTCCCTGATGTTTATAGTACACTACTATGTCTCCCAGTGGGACAATCACATGCAATGTTAGGATAAAAATCTATAAAAAATCAATTTATGAGTTGAGAAGGGGGTTCTTGATGCTATGCATAGTGTATGGACATCATATTCAATCATAAAAAAGCCAATAATGAATGCACCTCTACTACTAACTGGAGACTGATTGGATGGTGGTTTACTTTATCAAATATACATACTGTGCAAATTAGTGTGACCAGTTCGTAGTGCAGTTCTGACCTGCTATGAAGCAAAATGCAATTAATGCATGTTATTTATAGGCTACAGTATATAACACAGCAATGCCTGGATGTGCAGACACCATGAAGTGCAGCTATTGGCTAGCTGGGAGCTCAGCTGACTTTAGAAACCCCGTGCAAGCTGTGAAAGACACAAAGTACAATCACCATACAGCACGAGAGCATAGTGTGCGAGACGACTGACACCGTCACAAATCAAAATCCCTAAATCTGCTGGCCTTTAGTGTCCTGAGCAAAGGCAAATAATTCAAATGATGGGCTAAACGGTGGGTGTCTGAGGGCCTACCATTGAGTCTGCCTGCAGGTCTGCACTTGACTTTGAGTGTTTTTACAGAGCATCATTTATTTCAGGGTATTAAGCAGCCATAGAAGAGGATAAATACCTAATAAGCAATGAGCAATGTAGTGATGTTTAAACAGACTCGACAAAATAATTAGTTTTCACAGGACGCCACCATAATATCAATATTTACAGCGTAATTGAGGGAAGAAATAATAAACATCACTTACCTAAATGTATCCTCGTATCTCGTCGGTCCAGCGATATCTTTACAAAAACAAAAACAAGCTGCTCAGCCCCAATAGCTAGCCAACTCACTGCTGTCTTTTTGTATTATTCCTACAGCTATTTACAAACGTTATTACACGAAATTTACACTGGGCTTTTCGCCTACAAAATTATTTTAAACCCACTGAAAAATTAAATGTACAAAAAAAATGCTTTTGAAAAATTCGCAGGTCCGTATTGTTGCTTTTTTCCCTCTCTTTATATTTTATGCGCTTGCTGTGGTGTTGAAGGCTTGGAAATCCCCAGCGGAGTCGTCGAGCTTCGGTCTGCGTGAGAGACAGCCAGCGAGCACTTGGTGTACGTGTTCCCGTTCAGACGATGCTTGCCGTCGGTTTACAGATTCCCCCCGCTCGCTGCTCGGTTTTTCGGCTCCGAGTTGTGCCACTGGCCATTCATGTGTGTCCGAATAATGTCGGCAACTTATGTACATAATTTACAACGCACGACTCCGGCGGCCTTCAGCGGGTTCTCGTGGGTACTGAGCGCGCTCTGCCTGCCCGTTGTCACTTGCCACAGGGCTCATCATCCTCCTGAGGATGAACGGACCCGACAGCGAGCTCCCTCCGCCGGTAGAGGGCAGCAGTGCGACTCGTTATGTGACTTTCATGCTGCATTCAAGTGCTCCTCGTAAGCTTTTGTTGCAGCAGCCGTCAGCCCTAACGACCACTCAACCGTTGTACTATTGACAGAAATTAGTTACATTTTTTATAGTCGGTGTGATTTTCCTGCAGATAAAAGGCAGAACATTACAATTGTATCCCTTCTTAAACTATAAGTGTGACAACATGTTAAAATGAAAATAAGCACCAATAATTACTAAATTGATATATTACTAATTATTCAGTAATATAACTTTTACCTTTATAATTGGCAAATGGTCGCTTTGTCTCTCCCCTTTAGACGTCATACAACCTACAATCCTTAAGAGGACTTAACTCATGTTAAACATAGAGCAAAGGATTATTCTAATTACACGTGAAGGCTTCACAACAGATTTCAATGAAATTGATCTGTGTTTGTCATCACATCCCGGTCCTTAATTCAGCGAGCAGCCTGATTCAACGCTGTCATTGAATTCACTATCAAAGCAGACATTTTCTACATTCAGACCATGTCGGTTGCTCCTGCCACAGCATATGTTTAATGAAGCAAATGCCTTGAGGAAAATGAACTGAATAACCCCAGTGAGACTTTGACTTCTGTCGCCCTCTGGTGAATTTCTTCAGGTACACCAGCTGACACAGGAACAATCAGGACCCATGGAAATAAATTAAAAACACTAGAAATATTTAGACATTTTTATTCATCAGTATTGTGGTCACAATATAAACACAGACTCTACTGCTCTGTAGAAAAAAAAACGTACTTAGGAGGTAACATAATACAGACAAAAGCTGCTGAAATTGACTTATAACCATACATGTAAAATAATTATTTTATTTCTACTGAAATATTTCCTACATATTTGGCTTGCAAGAAACATGGTGTATACATTCAATAATTAAAAGAACAACAAACACAACCACAGATTTATCTTCAAGGAAAGCAGTCAGTGGACAGACTCCTAAAGGCCATTAAAACCAAGAGTCTTTCTGCTAAGGTATTAAAATAGTTTTATTTAAAGGAAATGAACTAGGGCAAATTTGTCCAAAATATATTTGTAAACACTGGGCAAGCAATAACTGCTGTGCATCAAGTTCTAAGGAAAAAATGGCTGCTAAAACTATGCATAATAATATTAATATTAATAATAATAATATATATCACATGATGAAAATATATTAACGAATTTAAATATAAAATCTGCCCACACACCTGGTGCTTAGTAAGACATTTCAACTACTAGAGTACCTCAAATGTGTGTCTTATGTTGACATGGATTAGGTTTCCCAATGCCTTAGTATGACACCAGTTATGTAGGTGTCTTTTGCCTGCAGAACATCAAATGTCATGCAAGTCTGCTTATCGCTGTTGTATTGACATCTTAAAGGCAGGCTTGCAGAGAGGAAATATATCCATTTCCATCACTGGCTTTGGAAGACCTATTCCAGCTGTATTCATTCACTAGTCACTGTTACACTTTGGTCATCAAACATTTGGCCTCTGAAGTTTCCCTTTTCCTCACGCACACACACACACACACACACACACAGAGACATTTTCCTTGTTTCTATATTACTTCAGCTCAGAAGTGGCTCACCAAGCTTAATGCACAGATCCTCCACATCATTCCAGCAAATTTAAATATATCAAGTCCAAAACAATCTTTGCAGTCAACTCATGCCTCTGTCGTGAGAGGGAAAATAAGAGGTTATTTGTGGCCCAGATCTGGGATCATTTCAGTCATTCAAAAGTTCCTTGGCTTTATAACAGATATGTGAATCCACAGCTGCTTCTCCAGGTGTGGCTGTACTATGTGGGGAGTACTGGGCAGAATTAACTTTCCAGGGGTGGTCGCAGGGGGATACAGCCATCCATCTCCAGAGACTCGGGCCAACCTTCATACTTGTTGCTGCTTTTACTGTTCTTCATACGCTAATGGGGACAACCATAGGCAAACAGATCTGATTTCAGCAAGACTGGGATCAGGATATCATTCCATAGTGGCTGCTCAAATACAGAGTGCTGCATAAACACTGAACGCCTTTCTACTATTCTGTCGTGAGTTTTTTTTTTTCTTTACACAAAATAGATGGTTTAAATGTTTAATATCACAAATAAACTATGGCTAGTCACTGTGGATGAGTATAGCTAAGGGGGAAATTAGCAGGATTTATTTCCAAATGTACCAAAAGTCATTAAATATATCATTTTCAACAAGCCCTTGAACACACCACCAACTGTAGAAGTTTTCAGGTGCATTTTTGATTGTCAATTTGACAAATACAATAAAAGATGCACAAGTTTCAAAAGTAGTAAAACCTTGGCACCTATACGGTAGAGAAAAACATCAATCTCAAAAGCTTTGGTCTGGTTTGGAAAATGATCAGATGCTTCAAGAGGCTAAAAGTCAAACCAAACACTTTTTTTGGGGAGGTAGATGTCAGCTACTGGGCATAACTACTCTCTCCAAGGTATAACACATAGCAAATCTAATCTAATTTATGGATGGGAGGAATATTCATGCAATCAGCTACAGCATACTACAGTTATTTCTATTCCTGAACAAATATTGATTGAACCTTTTTGTGTTTTTCTTTACATAATGGCACAGGGAGGATATTTGCTACCATATCTATAAAGAGCAAACCCACACTGTAAAAAGCTCAGCAAGACATCAAAAGGAACTGATTTATTCTTCTCTCAGCATTTGTTCAGCATTGGTAACACTGAAGTTACATACCTGCTCAAAGGGACTCTTATTCTCAATACCCTTGGCTCCAACAAACACCCAGCTGTCTCGGAAGGCCAGCTCCTTCACTGCTGTACTCCCGAGCTCCTCAAACAGTCGC
Source organism: Scomber scombrus (assembly GCF_963691925.1). NCBI lineage: Eukaryota > Metazoa > Chordata > Actinopteri > Scombriformes > Scombridae > Scomber > Scomber scombrus. Next base: position 15,373,233 of record NC_084979.1, on the reverse strand, counting down.
CGAGACTCGTCATTCAACCTGCCAGAGGAAATGAGGATCAGGTAGCAGGTTAATGTTTGTCAAGTAGGATGTCAGTTCTTCAAATAACAGGCTTAGAGGTTAATATATGAGCTTAAACTCTGTTAAATTTCCTGTTGAAATTAAATGCAGGCTATTACCATTGCTCAGTAGGCTAATATGTTTTTAAGCAAGTATTAAATAAAGTACTCTACTTATCTATGCATCTATCTATAAAGTCTCTGACGGCAACATGGAGGGATATGATCATACCAATTTTGTTGCACCCAACTCATCAAAAGTTCAATTACTATTGAAACAGTCACCAGATTTTTATTTAAATATATATATATTTTTTTTTTAAAGAATATAATAGTCTTTATTGTCATTATACAATGTTTAACGAAATTTACAAAGGCATCTCTGCAGTACAGTTGGTTAAAAAAGGAAAGAATAAAAGAATAAATAGTATATAAAAGAATGAAGAATAAATTAATAGCAGCAATTCAATGGAAAACAAATCAATGCAATGAAGGAGTCAAGGAGCAATGATACAGGTGCATAGCAGCAGAATAGCAGCATAAAAAATTGAAAGTGCAATTTGTAGCATAATAACGCATGAGTCTGAGTTACTGGGAGGGGTGGGGGGTTGTAAGGAGTGATTGAGGCCACAGATCAGGGAAATAAGCTGTTCTTCAGTCTATTTGTGTGTTATTTTATTGCTCTGAACCTTCTACCAGACGGCAGCGGCTCAAACAGTTTGTGTCCAGGGTGAGAGGAGTCTGTGGCGATGCTGCTGGCTTTCTTCCTCAGGCAGTTGATGTAGATGTCATCGAGGTGGGGGAGGTCTATCCCCACAATGTGATGGGCAGTCTTTACCACATGGTGCAGGTCTTTCCGTTCAGCAGCCGTGCAGCTGGTATACCACACAGTTATACAATTTGTGAGGATGCTCTCGATGGTGATCTTGCTTGCAGACACCAGAGATTGACATTGTCATGCCAATTTTGACTCCTCTACTCCCCTCATTCAATGACAGTTGGAACTTTTGTTATGCAGCATTAACCTTGAGAGACTATCCCAACTTTTTACTTTTTCTGGAATAATTTTGGATGATGTCAAATGCATAATGTTGAATTTGAAAGGCAACAGCAGATTAACTGTTAACCAGTGATGGGACATTGGCCCTACTGATGTTTCTCTATTATATAAGCTATTCTCTGCAGAAATACCACAATGATTTCAAAACATGAAATATATATATGACTTTTAGCTGACAGTTTATCTGTGAAAATTGCTTTGAGGTGCATCTAGTGGGGGAAAAAAAAAGAGGCGTTGGACTGGAACTGATTCTTACTTTGTGGCTGGATCATCAAAGGAGGCCACGAACACGAGTGTTCCCTCGTGGATCGGTCGCAGATACTTCAACAGCTCAGAAACATCTGAGAGAAAACAATGGATGAGCTATGAACTGTAGTTTATGAGCCATATGTACCAGATGTGAAATATATACTTGTCTGTTTTTTATTACCTCCAGCCCACATATCAAAGGTCTTTGTCTCTAAGAGCTCTCCTGTCACCCCTGGAGCAACAAAACATCAGTAACATGTAAAAAATCACACATTTAACAAGAGCTTAAACTATTGATACAACAGTGTGTTCACCATACCATTCACCAAAGCTATGTTAAGTCCTCTGCCAACATTGTTCTTCACACTGCTCACTAACCTGTTTGAGAGAAACACAAGAGGTTGAAGTGCTAACTGAAGCTCTTTAGGAAAACACTCCCTTGCACATATACATTAATCTACATACTTAAATATGCTGTCTAGCAATTGAGAAGCTTCCATAAATATAAAAAAAGGACCAAAACTAAAGACAAAATCAAATAAATAAGGGACAGACAGACTGAAAGAGTACTTGCATTCAGCTCCCCAGACAGATTTAGAAGCCCGGTTATGACAGCACAGAGGGGAAAAAAGAACATAGCGTGAAATAAACAAACCAAAAAAAAAAACTGGGGGAGACAAAGACATCGCTGAGCAGAAAGGAAATGGTAAGCACTGGGTCTCACATCTTGTCCTCCAGGCAGATTTTGGGCCCGATCACATTGGCAGCACCAGACACAAGGCGGAAAGCCAGATGTTTTGGGGGACACGGAGCTGAAAGTCCACATTTATACCTTCGAGGGCGGGGTTCAGCTAAAGCATATGATACATTAGTCAGTGAAAATAAAGGAAGACAATAAGGTCACAGCTTCACCAATATGATAGTTGATATGGTCATATGATGCTGTTCTGTATACTTACCAGGTGTTGGTTCCTCGCTTGTGCCTGCAAAAATAAACCATTATTGTATGATCTATCAGAAATATTTGCTATAAACTGGTCAGACAATAGTCCACTGCAACCAAAGTCAAAAACCCAAAGATTTTCAATATTCAATTATGTAAAAACACAGCAAATCCTGACATTTGAGTACATGGGAGAAAGAAAGCATTTGGAATTTTTGGCTTAATAAATGCTCAAAACTTTTTGTTTTTACCTCCTAATTACTCATTTGAAAGACTAATTGTACTTCTCTTACCACTGAAGAAATGCCGCACAGATGAACCACTTTCCCCACCAAAAAAAGTGTTTGCCAGCAGCCAGGTGAGCCCCACCAACAGCAGCACAGCCACAGCTCGCATGGGACCTGTCAAGAGAAACAGGATACACCAGCTCAGAGGAAACATACTTGAGATTGCAACCAGACCAGCAAATTCCGATTTAAATGTGATGATGTTTTTCAACCAACCTGTTAATCTCATGTTTCACTGTCTCATAGACCTAGACAGAAAAAAAGAGAGGGTGGCTAAATTAGGACGGTTTTAATTTCATCCAAGTTTGCACAGTGTAGTTTTACAGAGTGGCTTAGGTTTGGTGTCCTTTTTCTATTCATTATGACATAAGGGTTTAATGATGGAAGTGACACTGTACTGTCGATTCTTATAAAAGGAGAGTATGGATTAGAAAAATAAGGCTGCAACAAACTAATATTTTCATTATCGATTAATCTGATGATTATTTTTCTTGTCTAATTGCTTATTATAAGCGAACCAAAAACTACCTGCTACATGCAACATAACCACTGAATGTTAGAAATAAAGGTGAGCTCATTGAAAAACAGAAGTCAAGTATTTGGGGATAATTTTAGGTTTTCAGTTAAATTCTAAAAGTCATGCTGCTCTTTCAAGATGATAAGACACTGCCTGATATTTGATTGTGCCTTAATGTTCATAAATTCAATGACACTGTCCTTTAAATCTTGGACAAAAAGCAAAAAGTCTACCAGCATTGCCACATTCTCAGTAAATACACATTTTAAGTTTTAAAAACTTTATCGATCTTCATTATGTAAAGCTTGTGTTTGAACTTTTAAACAGACTTGCTTCTTAGCCTCTGCGCAAAAACACCAAGAGACTCCAGAGCTCCAGCAGATCCATCTGAGCAGCTTCAAGGGGAAACTGTAAAGTCTCATTTGCTCAGACAGCTTTTAGTATAAAAGGAGTTAAAATCTGGAACATGCTACCTTTCCACCTGAAATTTGCTGTACACTTTACCACTTTTGAGAGACTCACCAAATCTCGGTTAATTCAGCAACAAACCTGTACTCATGTCTAGTTTTATGTGTATGTTCTTGTATTGTACCATTTTGTACTTTTTATCTTCTTTTTACTCTGTGCTTTATTGCATTTATTATTTTGCTGTATTCAGTTTACCTCCTTTTTACTTCACTATTTTAACCTCCTATTTTCACAAAAGCCCTTCAGGGACAGGTGTTGCAAATTAGCATCTGCAATAAACACTGTGATACTTGCACGGGACAGCAGTTTCAGCCTGTCTATGTATATTGTATCTGTCATTATTAAATTGATCATAATAACAACAACAACAACAACAACAATAATAATAATAATTTTTTCAAAGTGCTTTACAATGCAGTAGGCAGTTCTACAGTACAAGATAACACCATAGAACAGACATAAAAATATAAACATCAAAACAAGAGATAGATAAAAGAAAAATAGATAAAAAGATAAAACTCAAATAAAATCAGGAAATGCCCTCCGATAAAAGTATGTATTAAGATAATAATAATAATAATAATAATAATAATAATAATAATAATAATAATAATAATAATAATAATTAGTTGCTTGAAAAAAAAAGTTCACATTTTCCTTGGCTACTGCTGATTTATCGATTACTAAAATAGTTGGCGATAAATTTAATAGTAATCAATGAATTGACTAAAACTATTTCCAAAAGGCCATGGTGACATCTTCAAATATCTTGTAATGTCTACAATAGTCAAAAAAACCAAAGATATCCAGTTTAGTATCATATAAGACTTAAGGAAACAGAAAACATTCACATTCAGGAGGCTGGAATGACTGAAAAAGATTGAACCATTTCTCAAAATTGCTGACGATTAATTTAATAGTTGTCAACTAATCGATTAATCACTGCAGCCCTAGGAGAAAAAAAATAGTGCAATAAAACGAAGGCAGATTAAATTCAGTGTTTATGTACAGTAACCTAATCAAAAATGTCTTAAAGTCTTGGAGGGGGAACAAAAAATATCATACCACTTGCAATTCAATTAATCACGGGGTAATTACATTTATTATTCATATTTGTATTGAGTTACTGAACTTTCTTCAGGACTGTCTTATCTTATTTGTCTTTCTGTGCCAGATGGCCCTGCAGGAATCACGTTTGAAGTGAATAAAAGAAAACTAAAAAAACATTGCAGACACTAGGCAAACGCAGAACTCCCTTGACAACACCACCCACCTCTTGAATATATTCAAATACCTCCCCCTACCTTCTGTGTCCAGGCTTCTAGAGAAATGTTGTCGTTTCTTGTCGCCTCTGCTGGGTCGTAATGAACAGCAAAGAAAAGCTGTTGCTCTTGCCAAGCCGGGACTTTTGTCTATTTCTTGCGCTGTTTCCTCATTGAGGCTCTCCTAGTGTAAAACAGCTGACATAGAGAACACAAACCAAAACCGATATGCTCAGTCGACCATTTACACCAGTTAACTTCACGCTTTCAATAGCCAAGTTGTGACAATTATCCTCCACATCTGTCTTCCGGATATAGTGCCAGCAGCCAGCCAGTGCGCACGGAGTCTGCGCAAGGCCGTCACGTGACCAAAACAAATTAGATTTTAATTACATATTTAATTCAATTTATTATTTCTGCCTTTAATTAACCGGGAAATCTGCTGTTTTACAAATGGGAAAAATATATAAATATATTTTTTCTTAAATTGAAAAAAAAAAATGCTGCGCGAGCACAACACCTCCTCCTCGTGCACACGCGACAACTGCACTCCAAACTCAAGATGGCGTCTCGCAGTGCTGTGCTCTCCATGTCCAAAATCATCAGTCCATTTTGGGGTGGACGCCTTGGAAATACGGTTAAAGTAAGACAAAGCAAAGACTTCTTCTGTTTAGTAGGTTGTGAATGTTTGTTGTGTGGCTTTGAATGAGACGCTGTTATTTTGTCTGGATACAAGGTCAAATGGTTGATCTCACACAGTCATATTAGCAAGCTAGCAGGCGTCTACCACATAATTTAATTTACTGTACAGCTGGTTGCACTTAAAAAATAAAACACATGCTCTAACACATTTATCTTAATTGTGTTTTTCAGGTATTCGGAACAACTGTGACAAGTCACAGAGAAAAGACCTCGCTAACTGTGAGTATGTCAGAATTGGTTAGATGTGATTTTGACAGGTTTATTGCACATTAATTGCTTTCCAGCTTAACACTGAATAAGGATGTGAATAAAGAAAGCACTGCTACTCATTTATCTATTTCTTTCCAAGCTGTTATGGCTTTGGGATAAACTTGGACACTTATTTTGTCGGCTTTTGAAACCTGGGAGTGCTCTGTATCTGTTTTTCCACTCTCTGGGGGAGGAGAAATTCTAATTAATCTGTATTTACTCCTGTCCTTCTTCTTTCCTTGCTGTCCATCTTCATCAAAAGAGAGAAAACATTGTAAGTATCTGACTGGCATGACCCACTACACTACAGTGCATCACCTCACATTCCTTATTCTAAGGCTGGGTGATACACAAAAATATGTAAAAGAAATTAGCACAATAACTACAGAATTGTTTATTGGCATGAAAATCGCACATCAAAACCACTTGGGATTGCAGGGGACTGTTATTATGTGACTTAGGAACAAACCAGTATGATGACAATAATATACAAAAGTGAAATATTTCTGAGCCCTACATTACACCACCAACTTGTCACTGTCTAACGTTACCCTCATTGCCTTAACATTATGTCACACACATGCTTTAGCTGGAGATTTTGCTTTTTTTTAGTCCATTAACAATCATTTGTGCAAATTGTCAATATTAACAAAAGCATTCCAGATGTATTTATGAATACTGCCTACATTGCAGGCAGTCTGTATTTTTTTATTTCATTTTTAAAGTGATAAGTAAACCCTATTGCAATTTCCTTCATATCATTTTTGTCAATTTGCATTGTTATTGGGTGGGAATATGGTGGCAAGCAGAAACAGTTTGGACATTTTTTTCCTGCCAGATATTTTTTTAATAAAAAAAAAAAAAAAAGAAAAATAACAAATTCACTATACCATTTTTTTTAACGTCCATTTGTATTTTTTATTTTACAGGGTTTAATATGTGAGATTGGGAATGCAATATACTCTGGCAGTGTAATCAAATAGGAATGTGAAAGCATCTTTAAAAGCAAAACAAAGTTTTCTGCTGGCATCTGCTGCATGTTGCAAACATGTTAGAGGCAAAAAAATAAATAAACAGAACATTTAAAAATGGTAGGTTGGAAAACCATCTAAAAACATAAGACATATGGTAACACCTTAGTAATGATGTATATGTGTATAAGTGATTTTTTTTAGTTCAGTTAGAATTGTGCAGTTAATAATGTAAAAAATAAATGTTACAGCCCCCTCCAGCAAAGTATGGAGGCAGACACACTGTGACCCTCATACCTGGAGATGGAATCGGTCCAGAGCTGCTCAATCACGTCAGAGAAGTTTTCAGGTTAGTAAGACTGATATGAAATCCTGTTTGAAAGTGTTAAAACGGTATAGATGGATAAATGAGTTAGTTACCTACCTACCTTACCTTGTGGTTTGTCACCATGCCGTAGGTACACCTGTGTGCCTGTGGACTTTGAGGTAGTACATGTCAACTCTGCATTGGAGACTGAGGATGATATCAGTAATGCCATCACTGCCATCCGCCGTAATGGAGTTGCCCTCAAAGGTAAGCAACCCTAGTTTTTCCCATGTCAACTTCAAAGTCACAAGCAGAGCGTGTAGTTTATAATGAGAACTTGATGCTATAGTTTAACTTTGCTTGCTTAACTTTCTTGATAGGTAACATCGAAACCAAACATACCATGCCACCATCTGTCAAATCCAGAAATAATCTCCTTCGGTAAGAGTTTTAGTGAAATATTCAGTTCCCTTGATAAAGGCTTTCTTTTGTCTGATGGGTCACATTTCTTTTATAATAAAGTACTTTGTTTCTGGTAATGCCATTCTCTCCCTCCCTTCATGTGTATATCAACAGCACAAGCTTAGACCTGTATGCCAATGTGATGCACTGCCAGTCCCTCCCTGGAGTTCAGACTCGCCACAAGAACATTGACATCATGATCATCAGGGAGAACACAGAGGGAGAGTACAGCAGTCTGGAGCACGAGGTCATACAGAACAGAAACATAATCAGTTTTACTGACGGCTGCAACACACACTTACATCTTTTAAAGACCTCTACTCTTCCTGTGCCTGTCCTGCCACCTTCTTCTCCTACTATCCAAACACTATTAAAATACCAACAAAAAGCATAATTCTGATATACTTGATCAGTATTGGTGCCCATACTTAACTTATTTAACAGATTGATATTGATCCAGATTAGATGTTGAAATATGGGCCCCTTCAACTATAGTGAAGAAGTGATTTGTAGTTACAGCCTTACAAACAGATAAAGGATCGGAGTCAGTCACAGTCACAAATTACTGGGAACAGTAACTACTGCTTTCTGGTTGACTCTGTCTTTGTTTACTTTCTTCCTTATTACCTTTGTTCTTTCAAAATGATTACATTTAGTAATATGCAGCATGTTTAGAGAGTACTTTGGAGAGAGATGTTTTTAGTTAAGAGTAGAAGATTAGGTCTGTGCACCTTAACTGCATTCAGTTTGATCTAGTTTGATCTCGTTTGCAGTAGTCAAACTTTCATTGTAATTTATTCCCCATTGCTCTTGTCCACTTTTAGAGTGTGTCAGGGGTTGTGGAGAGTCTCAAGATCATCACGAGGAACAATTCCCTCAGGATTGCTGAATATGCCTTCCGATTGGCCAGGGAGAAAGGACGGCGCAGGGTCACTGCTGTTCACAAAGCCAACATCATGTAAGTTACTCTGGACCAAATATATCCTGAGAGGGATCTGGCCTCCTGAGTCTTACATAATACTTTCTTAGTGCTTGATGTGTGAAATGTTCCACTCCAACAGGAAGCTTGGTGATGGCTTGTTCCTGCAGTGTTGCAGAGAAGTGGCCTCTGGTTACCCAGACATCACATTCGACAGCATGATTGTGGACAACACCACCATGCAGGTGAGAGTTGGTAACATCTGCTTGCATCCAAAGAATTTTTTTAAATGTTGCATGATCCACTTCTGCCACTCTCTTCATGTGGTATTTTAGCTGGTGTCCAAGCCTCAGCAATTCGATGTGATGGTGATGCCTAATCTGTATGGGAACGTGGTGAGCAATGTGTGCGCAGGCCTTGTGGGAGGGCCTGGCCTTGTGCCCGGGGCCAATTATGGTCATGCCTATGCTGTCTTTGAAACGGTGAGTGTTACACAATTTGTGGTTAGTACAACACTGAATGATGCCTGTATGATAAATTGGAGCTCAAGATTTTTGTCTTTTTCTTGGCCCATATTTCTGGATCCCTCAGGCCACAAGGAACACAGGGAAGAGTATTGCAGACAGGAACATTGCTAACCCCACGGCCATGCTGCTAGCTAGTTGCATGATGCTGGACCATCTGAAGTAAGTTCTCCCAGCTAAAATATTTCCAACACATTTCCTTCCTGTATGTGTGCTCCATCCAAGATGCAATGATGCAAGTAATGTTAATAATTTTTTTGCTTGTTGTATGTCTCCAGGCTTAACGATCATGCAAGTTTGATCCGAAATTCAGTCCTCACTACCATGAATGAAACCAGGGTGAGTTTTGCTTCACTGATAAGGCCCCATCTCTAACCTGAATCACTGCCATAAAGCTCAACAGTTGTCTGACATGGGCTCACAGGCCCTGGCAGCAGGTCTGACTTGTTTCCTAGTGGGCATCATAATACATTCACAACGCAGCATTATGTCCTTTCATTGTAACAAATGTCTTCTTCTACAAGTGCTACCCTGTGTGACGTTGGCATTAGTCATAGCCTTCAAGCTCATTTTAAAACCTGATCTGCGTCCAAGGCAGCAGACCGATTTGTAGAGATATGGTGTGACATTAATTTTATTTTGCCTCGTGGGAAACTGTTTGCAAAGCTATACAGAGAGACTCATTCATCAATGCAAAAAATTCAAGGCATTTGGTGCTTTTGAACTTAATTTGATTCATTATCTGATCGCATTAGTGAACATCCCTTTTTTTTGGTCTTTTTTCTCCCTTGCAGTTGCACACAGCTGATATCGGGGGTCAGGGCACCACATCAGAGGTGGTCCAGTCCATCATGAGGAACATCCAGAGTAAAGGGCAGTTCACAGCTGATCTCTAAACCACCTATGACAACACTGTACTCACACACAGACACACTCACTCATCAGGGGTGTAGGTGTGAGTTTGAACAGGTGTCTCTATCCAGAACAGGTGCATAGTATGAGAGAGGATGTCCATGCATGTCGGTTTCCATAGCGTCGGGTCTTATCACTGACATCAAAACAGTTCCTTTTTTCTTTTTTTCCTTCTTGTTAACACAGCTCATTGACCAATTCTCTGTATGTACAAACCTTTGTCAACAGCTGTGTGTTTCACATATAATAATGACCTTTTGATTAAATTCCATTGTCACTCTTGTTAAATGATAAATGCTACTGTGAGCATCAGTCTATTTCCTGAGTTCACTGGGTTTATTCAGTTGGAAATCTGTGTTCTGACTAATTGTTATGAAACATGAAATGGCAGCATATCAGTCACCACATTGTGACATTAATATTTTAGCTTTTCCAATATTTATTTTCCAATTTTGTTACAGCCTTTTCCACGAATCTGTGCAGTTTTTCATTTAATGCCTTTTTTTGTCACCCTAACTTAAATATCAAGTTGTGTACTGTACTGTCCTGTATGTCCATATCAGATCAACTGTACTATATGATCGGTGATTGAGCTATTTCATTTATATTGTACTATCAAAAGAGGTGTTCGTCAAATAGAGTAATGCTTGTGCCATAATAATCTTTTCACAGAAGTGTGGATCACATCACAAAGATGTACTGTTGTCTTAAATTCTAACCAGATAAGAGCTCTTGAAGTCGGAAATAAAAAGGTTTTATCATGCCCGTGGGTGGCATATATATTGTATAACATATATAGTATCAATAAAGAAATGGTCTACCATAAACTGATCTTTTTTGACACAAGTCTTTTATATGAAACATATCTGATCGAGATCAGCCAGTCTTTTTAAAAACGGGCTTTTTGTCGCTAAAATCAGTTATTGCTTATCTTGATTCGTTGCTTCTGCCTCCTGCTAGGGATAAAGATTATTTTGCTCCTATTAAGATTAAGCTCATGATCTTTCCGTTTGTTTTACAATTTCACGCTCCATCAGCATTTCATGCTCCATCAGCCTCTTGATGAAAAACACTGGATGACAAGTTGCTGCTTTAGATTTAATCACTAGGGGGCAACACCACTTCTTAGAGTTGCCACTGTTACTTTGAGCAAATTGTCTACAGCTGAATGCATGTGTGCCTCATTAAACACACCATCTGACAAGGGACAAAATTCAGGATATATGTTATCACTGCAGATCACTATATGCATGTTACTACTGCTCTGACGGGTTGAAAAGGCTGCAGGGAAATTAGGGACACAAAAACCTCTGGCAGACAGATTGTTCCACATAATTGGAACTTAATTCTTGTACTGTGATTTCTATGAGTAAGGCTCTTGGCCTCAGACCACTTATTTTTAAGACTAATGCGAAGATTTTTGGCTCTGCTCTTTGTTGAAAGTATCCCAATTTAGCATAAAACCAAGCCACTTTATTATAGCTTCACCTAGTAAAACAAACCACATTGTAGTTTCATTTTATTTACTCTGACCACGCTGTCATCTCATAGTGCCATTTTAAAGGAGTCCCCTGAGCCTGCAGATGCAGAGGGGAGGAGCTGATGTGTTATAACGCCACATCATTCAACAGTGACCTCCTGTTCCCATATATTGTATAAATAATCCCAGTCTGCCTGTGATTGGTCCTGCGGTCACAGATGCACATCCCATTGTAATTGCACTGACCAATTTATCTTGTGTCCAATTCTGTGGGAAAGTTTCAAACTGTTCCCCTCTGTTTTAACATTTACATTTGGAGTTCTTTGTGATGATTTCTTTTTTTAAGATTTTAACATTCCCAAGAATCAACAATTATACAATGTGCAGATAACTGCTTGTGTATCTCGAGCTCTGCCAATTGGCCGTTTTTAAAATCTCTCCCTCACTATCTATTCATGTCAGTTATTCACTCTACAGAGACATTGAGTTGGCTCGTTTGTGTCTTCACTCTATTTCATTTAGAATCAATCTTTCTTTGTTGTACTTTCTGTAAGAGGTTCCGCACAGTAGGTCAGCTTTTTCTCATCATCTCATTCCACCCGGGCTGTTTACCTCACACTGGCTCAAATCACTTTCATCACTGTACATGGCGTTACACCCTCTTTTGCTGGTCACCCCCTCACCTCTCTCTCTTTCTCTCCCTCCTGAGCCCTGTCCCCTCTGAGCCTCTGCTGGAGCCAGGCCATGAGGCAGAGGGTCACATTTTATGGAGAGAAGGGAGATGTTGCAACAGACCATCAGCCACTTAACCTTTATAAGCCACCATTAAGTCTTTGTATAAACCTGCGAACAGCACATCCAGCTGTGCAGTTTTTGCTCCAAGAGCTGCCTCTAAGGGGACCCAAACCCTGTAGATATTTTTCTTGTACATACCTCACTCTCTGGTGTTAATTAACCATGCAGATAGCTGAATGTGCTCATGTTGTCAGATATCTATCTCAGATATTTGTGCCGCTATCCCAATGCAATGGAAAAAATGGAAAGGAATTTGGTTTGTAGTGCATACAGCATTGAAAACTGATTTGGAAAATTCTACACCAACCATTTCTTTCCAGAAGCAGTGTCCCTTTTACGCTGGATAATTCGCAGACTGCACTGTTCACAGCATGTTCTGATTATCCAGAATAATAAGGACACTGACTGAAAAGAGATTTTGCGAATTTTGAAATGTTATTCTTCAACACTGAGCACCACAAACACATGTTTGTACTTATACTAATTCAAGACCTGAACAAATGAATCAAATCTATCTGCATGCCAAGCCACAAGAGAGGTAACTGTAACTATATGGGAGTATTTTTGTTTTTATAATTTGGGGAAAGTGATGCTTTACCCTCCACTTTACTCTAAGTCCATCCATGTTGTCCTGGTCTCTAAAATATGATGATCTCACTTGACTGACCCTGTTCATACAGGGAAATTCTGTGATACTATTTTTTGTAATTTCTCCTAATTATTCTGTCCTTAAAAGTACATAATTTTTTGTATCATATACAGTCATACAGGTGTGTTTTATCTGTCTAGCACTCAGTAAACGTGTGGCTGCTGGCTAGTTCACCAGTTTGGATGTCTTTTTATATTTTTCTCCTTGATCTACAACTTCTCCCTCCTTCTCCTTCATTCCCCTGTTTTCATGTCTCTGTTTAATGTTTACATCCGCCTCTCTAACATAAACGCAAATCTGAGAGGTTCTGTCTAACCATAGGATATGATGCTGATATTGAAACATGTGGGTTTATTTGCCATTAGTTTGCTCCAGATAATTTCCAGAGCCTTCCCTCTCTCATTCTTTCTTTCTCTGTCATTCTCTCAAACACGCACTAGTCCAGTGTAATCCAAGATCCACTTCATATGAACATGCTCCATCACCACAGTGCAGGTGAATGTAATCAGTCAAATTGCCTCTGATCAGGCTCTGCAGAGCACAGCTGCATCCAGTCAGCCAGCTTTGCTCTCTCTTAATGGGGCTTTTCCCCCCCTCACAGCTATGGCTTAGCTACATTTAAGATACGTCAGCGATCAGCTATTCTCCACTACTTAGGCCAGCCTGTGTGTGTTTGAGCCTCTCTGTGTATCCTGTTGGCTTTCTCTTCACGTGGGTTTCTAGGGGCTTCCTCAGCATCTAATCAGAAAAGAATTATGAACAGGTAGTTTGGAGAAGCTAGTGGTCATGTTTGCATGGCATAATTTGATGTAAAAAGGAGGTTAAGGAGGATGGCATGCAGAAAAATCAAGTTGGAAAGAATGTGGACGTGTCTGGAGGATAAGTGAGAGAATGGACTAAGTTAAAGTTGGGAGGATAGTGAGGTTTTGGTTGGGAGGGGGAGGAAGCGTGGCATAATATATCTTGAAGACCTGGGAGTTCACTGGGCTGTTTACTGAGCTGTTGAAACACTTCATCACCACCTTATCTTTCAAAAATGACAGGAGACAATAAAGCATTTCACTGCTGCACGTCTCTTTATCAAGGGCTGCACAGTTATTTTTCTTATCCAGGGTTGATTTTTAACACCAGAGGGATACCACCTTGTGAGATTTAATGCTTATAAATGCAGCTCTTCTAGCAGTGAAGTGATTATTCAATTATCCCTATCCGAAAAATTGTATTTTCTCCATTTTCAATTTGGAGTACTGATAGCTAGTCCACCTGCAGTACATGTACTACTTCACTTAAGCACACACCAAAGAGCATGTGCAGGCTGACATGGTACTTGAAACTGGGTCATGTAGTTAGACAATCTACCCTCCATAGATACGGGGGGTTCCCCACTCTGAGCTCATAGTTAAAACATAGTTACTTATTTGAAAAGAAACATGTACGCTTGTTTTACGTGTCTCTCACACATGTATGCAGCCAGTATGTAACTTACTGCAAGTCTTGTCAAAGAAAAAAAAAAAGTATACTTCTGTTGTGCTATCTGTCTTTCCTCAGCGAGGAAATCTAGGGCTCCAGGCAAAGTTGTGCTGTTTTGCGCACCGGTATGTGTATGATTATGTGCATTCCGATGTGTTATATGTACTTGCGCATCTACAAATGTATTTACTGCAGCCATGTTCTCAGTTCCAGGCAGTGAAACTGATTCCACCTGTGTTACACAAGCAAGACCTTTACAGAGCCTTACTTTGGTATTTTGCACTGTCAGAGGTCCAGTGTGGTTAAATGTTGCATGGGGAGGGGGTCTCATGCATGCGTGTGGGGTGCTTTACTGCATTGTATCTAAATAGGAACCTGTCTGTCTTGCTCACTTTTCCTCCACTACCACACACATGCTTTTTTCCCCTCCTCCCATCACTGAAAGCCTCTTGGCAAGGTTAGAGTGAGGAGAGCCTGTGAGCTATTTCTGTTTGGTTTTATGTTTATGATAAATTAGTGGGCTTGGGTTGCTAGCCGGGTCTTCTGAGAACATTGATATGTTGTCTCTCATCTGAGAGAATCTGTTAGGGTCATTGCAGTACTTTAGCCAGCTGTACACTGGAGAGAAAGGGAGGGAGGGAGGGAGGAGATGTAGAAGCAGTGATTGATTGGATATTGATGGGCTATTTGTTCCATCTAAAACCATTCTTCCATCCTTGCCAATATTCCTCCTGTTCTCTGTATTTCAGCCCGCCTTTCTCTCTATCTCTTACTTTCGATCTCTCTAATGCTTTTAAATGTTTTACCATCTGTGCCCTCCCTGTGAGTTCAGGGGCCACTGACACAGTTACATTACATCAAGGCAAGCATGTTGCACTCATGACAACCAGCATTACACTGCCCTGATGTCATTACAACTGTGCTTCCCTGAAATCTGAGTGTCTTGGCACTCTGACAACTCAGCAACCCCCCATTTTCCACCTCTGTGTTCCCTGCAGATCACCATGTAAAAAACTGTGTTCTCTCGGTTGCCAAAACAAAGCATATTTCCCAGTGACACTCACGTAATTTAATCTAATAAATCTCACGAGTCCAATCCCTATCCAGTGACTCAGCTTTGTGTGCACAGTGAGCTATCAACCTGGCTAGGACCGTCTCCCACCTGTTGTCATTGACATGCTATTAGGAAAGTAAATATCAGACACAGTATAGTATCATTACTACCTCTGCTAATATTTAACCCATCCTATAGAATGTTTTTTGGTCATATATATGAGGTATATATGGAATACATAAACACATATGGTTTATGTAAGTGTGTGAAAATCTTTATTGAAAATTCCATAAATAAACAGATATAAAAGAGATATGCAATCCTTTTACATCTCCCAAAATGAGAGGTGACATTACATTTTTATGTTTTGTATTGCCCTAAAGCAAATACATTTTGCCATTGTCACTGTACCACTTTACAGTAGCTGTTACAGTTAAAAGGGCATAATCTGTTTTCTTGAGTTTCTCCCTTTTCTCTGTCTCATATAATCTGACACTGTTTCCTGATTTCCATCTATTTTGACCCACTCCCCTGCCTTGAATGTCTGCAAGACCCCCTCGCTCTCCCCAGGTGAAGCATCTCTAAGGAGTTTTTTATGAAAACAGATTTCTGCAAATCCACCAGAAAACACAACTTTGATTATATTTTTCAATTCACTGTGACAGCTCCAAAGGATTCTAGTCGATGTTGCTCTTCATAAACGCTTTCTGAATTAAATTTGAAGAATGGGATCTGGGGGCTGCAGGAGTGAATTTGTGATGCATGTGATCCTTAGTCTCTGCAGACAGGAAGCACTGTGTAATTTTAACAAGAACTCACTCAGGGCAGGCTATCAGTAACATACATACTGTGACCCAGTGCAAAAGGCAGCTGAGATGAGGAATATATGAAAACACAGGCTTATGATGACCCAGCTTCCAGTTGCTCTTTTATCTCATCATCTTTGAATAGCACCAATCCACCCAGTCTTTGGCTAAATCCAGAAGGAATGAAGAAGTAAGCATTCTCCGTCTCAGACTGTTCTTCGCCGATCTACTGCAATTAAGTTTTCTCACTTGGGACGTGTTTCTTGGCTGGAAATTCAAGATGTAATATTAAAATTACTTTTCTTTCTAACCTTTATCCTGCTTTTGATGGTGTCTTAGGGAACAGCTGGGAGAATCATAAGAGATTGAAGACTGAATATTGGGACCATTCAGATATGTTTCCTTTATATTTCTTTTATAAACTGATAAACAGGGTTTTTTTAAATATATGATTTCCAACATTCATATCCTCAAGAAAAAACACCTGTGTTATTGACTGAGGATTCTGCACAATTTTTTTTCTATACTTCTTTCAGCAACCCTTCAAGTGCACATACCTGCCTGGCCCCTTGCCCCACTTCAAAGCCCCTCCACCAGCCTTATCCATGGCTTCATATCATCCTATTGCCCAATCTTAAAAAAACAGCACACAGAGCCCAGCTAAAGATAAGCAATGTGTTGGACATATGGCTTCATTTTTCAGATTTCGCAATGACCTCATGCTGTAGTGTTACCAAGCGGTTACCATGTATATATGATTTGCAGTTTCTTGAAGGTGCTGGTGTTAACAGTTTACTGTGTGCACAGTAAAGGCACTTATCTGATTTAGCCAAACTTTAGAATGGCAAAATCACACTGTGTCTGTGTGGTACTTACTTTGTGGTGTGTTCTGGCTCATTTCATCTAACTACACGCCAACAAATATTTATTCTACACTCTCCTTGTCTATCAATACCAATCATTAAATGATTACACTGAATTGTGGAAAGAATTCTAAAACAAGTTATGTGCTTATGTGTGATCACCCAAAGATGTTTTTAAGATTTCAGAAAGGGAGAGAGTTTACAGGAAAGGAAAAAAAACTGAGTGAATCCTTCCAGGAGGCAGGTGGAATTAAAGACGCTGGAGAGAAACTGAGTGTGGAGTGACATTGAATGGCACGGAGTCAGGACAATCATAAAGCTCATGCAGTGTCAGTATCCTTGCATGTTCATTGACACCTGCTGGACATTTTGTGTGTTGCAACCATGTGCTTTTGTTTGTTTTGGGTAATGACTCCGCCCTCACCTGTCATGCTTCCATGTGGTCATTGTCGGCCATTTTGTGCTCACCTGTACTCCGTTAACTCCTAATGATTAGGCCTACTTATTCTGTGCTCTGTCAGCCCCAGTTTGTCAGATTGTCCCAGTCTTTTGTTCTGAGCACATCTACCGTTGTTACCTGCTTTTTCTGTCTGCCAACCTGCTTGTTTGTACTCTGCCTGTGAACCTGGTTTTTGGATTTTGCCTGCCGATTTGGATTATCTGCCTGTTTGGACTGCTTATTTGGACCTGACCCTTGCCTGCCTCTAGACCACTCTTTGGACTGCCTTCTAGTTTGTCAGCTCTTCTCTTGTTTCAGTTTTGTGGCCAAGAGCCTGCATTTTTGTTGAGTTTTTTCACCGTTTGACGGGACATTCTTTGTTGGAGTTGTTTTTTGACTTTTTCTGTTCAATTAAAAACTCTTGAATTTGGAACTTTCTGCATTTGGGTCCGAACTTTCTACAAAACCTGACATTACAATCTGACCAGATAATGGACCCAGCAGAAATAAGTAAGGTTCTTGATCGGCATGGAGCAACGCTGGGGAGACACCAGGCACAAATTGAGTTTGTTTCCAGGACGTTGGAGGCAGCTACAGCAAGTGTGACTGACCTTGCTGCTAGGGTGCAACAGCTCCAGTTAGCCTCCTCAGTACCACCTCCTCCAGCTGCTCCAGCCCGAGAACCTCGCCTGCCTCCACCTGAGACTTACTCAGGAGATCCAGGATCCTGTCAGTCATTCCTAGCTCAGTGTGAGCTGATTTTTGGACTACAGCCATTGACTTTTCCTTCCGATCGTTCTAAGGTTGCCTACGTCATCACCCAGTTGTCTGGAAGAGCTCGTGAGTGGGGAACGGCCATCTGGAGCAACCAGGTGGCGATCCAGGATGACTTCACTCAATTCACTGGTGAAATGAAGAAGGTCTTCGATCGCTCTAAACAGGGAAGGGAGGCTGCTCGTGAGATCCTTAACCTCCGTCAAGGCCGCAGGTCAGTGTCCGACTTTGCAATAGAATTCCGGACTCTGGCGTCCTCTACTGGTTGGAACCTGGAAGCTCTGTATGATACGTTTTTCAATGGACTTTCTGAAGGGATTAAGGATGAACTCATTCCCCGCGATTTGCCTTCATCTTTTGATGGCTTGGTGGATGTGGCTATCCGTGTGGACACTCGGCTAGGTCAGCTTCATCGGTTGAAGACAACCAGTAGTTCTCAGCGGACTGAGCTTCGTCGAGGGTCCAGTTCTCCTCTTCAGGTCCTTGAGGGGGGATCAAGGTCGTCCACTCCGGCTCCTCCAGAGCCAATGAAGATAGACCGGACTAGTCTTTCACCAGCTGAGAGACAGCGAAGGCTGGAGTCTCGTGCCTGTCTGTACTGTGGTCAGCGTGGCCATTTTGTTTCAACCTGTCCTGTAAAAGACAATGCTCACCAGTGAGGCGGGGAGTACTGGTGAGCGCAATTCCCTCAAGGATCTCCCCATCCCTTCGCACTGTTCTGCAAGCAACTGTGATGTGGAGGAGCCATCATCACACCACCTCCGTCCTCATTGACTCTGGAGCTGAAGAGAGCTTCATTGACGTATCACTGGCCACCAGATGGGGAGTTCCAGTAACCACCCTGCAAGTGCCATTGACTGCCTCAGCGCTAAACGGGACCTGTTTCGCCAAGGTAACCCATATCTCATCCCCGGTGAGTTTGATGCTCTCTGGTAATCACACTGAGGAGATTGCTCTTTATGTTATTGATTCACCACAGATTCCCATAGTTCTTGGTCACCCTTGGTTAGTCAAACACAACCCGCACATTGATTGGGAGAAGAATTCTATTTTGGGCTGGAGCCCATTCTGTCATTCCCAGTGTCTGAGGTCTGCCCTTAACCGGTTCCCTGTTTTTCCTGAGCTACCTGAGGAGTTTCCAGACCTGTCAAGAGTTCCGGAGGAATACCTAGACCTGAGACCCGTCTTCAGCAAGTCCAGGGCAACTTCTCTACCACCTCATCGTCCATATGATTGCTCTATAGAGTTGCTTCCTGGAGCTTGTCCGCCTCGAGGTCGTCTGTACTCTCTGGCGCCCCCTGAGAGAATGGCCATGAACAAGTACATTGAGGACTCCCTAGCAGCAGGTATTATCCGTCCCTCGTCCTCTCCAGCAGGGGCAGGGTTTTTCTTTGTGGACAAGAAGGATAGATCATTAAGACCTTGCATTGATTACCGGGGCCTCAATGATATTACGGTTAAGAACAGATATCCTCTTCCCTTGATGTCCTCAGCCTTTGAACTGTTACAGGGTGCCACAGTGTTTTCTAAATTGGACCTTCGTAATGCCTATCATTTGGTGAGAATCAGGGAGGGAGATGAGTGGAAGACCGCATTTAATACACCCACAGGGCACTACGAATACCTTGTAATGCCGTTTGGACTGACCAACGCCCCAGCTGTGTTCCAGACTTTGGTCAATGATGTACTGCGGGATATGGTAAACAAATTTGTTTTTGTTTATTTGGACGATATTCTGATTTTTTCCAAGTCCCTTCGTGACCATGTCCATCATGTCCGATTAGTTCTTCAGCGGTTACTAGAGAACCAACTTTATGTAAAGGCTGAGAAATGTGAGTTCCATCAACGCTCCACATCGTTTTTGGGCTTTGTCGTCTCTGAAGGTGGTGTTGGGATGGACTCCTCTAAGATCAAGGCAGTCATTGATTGGCCTACCCCTCAGTCCCGCAAGGATCTGCAGAAGTTTCTGGGTTTTGCAAATTTTTACAGACGGTTCATTCGTAACTATAGTTCTCTTGCCTCTCCTCTAACTGCTCTGACATCCTCCTCTGTCAGGTTTTTCTGGTCGGAAGTGGCGGAGAAGGCGTTCCAACAACTGAAGAAGCGTTTCACCTCTTCTCCCATTCTGGTTATGCCAGATCCTTCGTGTCAGTTCATTGTTGAGGTGGATGCCTCTGAGGTAGGGGCTGGAGCTGTCCTGTCCCAGAGGTCCAAGGAGGACAGTAAGCTGCACCCATGTGCCTTTTTCTCCCACAAGTTAACGCCTGCTGAGAGAAACTACGATGTCGGGGACCGGGAACTTCTGGCGGTCAAACTCGCTCTGGAGGAGTGGCGTCATTGGCTAGAGGGCGCTGAGGTTCCTTTTCTTGTGTGGACGGACCATAGGAACCTGGAGTATTTGAAGTCTGCCAAACGACTCAACGCACGCCAGGCCAGGTGGTCTCTTTTTTTTAGTCGGTTCAATTTTACCTTGTCTTTCCGTCCTGGGTCCAAGAATGCTAAACCTGACTCTCTTTCTCGACAGTTCAGTGCTCCAGATGCTGCCCCTGCCCCTAACACCATTTTGCCTTCTCACTGTTTAGTGGGTGCAGTTTCTTGGCATATAGTCTCTGTGGTTCGCAGTGCCCAGCAACAGGAGGCTTGCCCAGCTGGTTGCCCCCCTAACCGCCTGTTTGTCCCCAGTTCTGTCCGTCCTCAGGTTTTGGAGTGGGGTCACTGCTCCCGACTGACCTGCCATGCCGGGGTTAGGAGGACTATGGCATTTCTCCGTCAACAGTTTTGGTGGCCCCGAATGGTTGCAGATGTCCAAGCCTTCATTGCTGCCTGTCAGATTTGCGCCCAAAACAAGAGCTCAAATCAGCCACCTGTCGGACTCCTCCAGCCGCTCCCGGTACCCAGACGACCATGGTCCCACATAGCCTTGGATTTTGTGACTGGCCTCCCGCCTTCTGATGGTAACTCTGCTGTCCTGACTATTGTTGATCGGTTCTCCAAGTGTGTGCACTTTGTCCCTCTGCCTAAACTCCCTTCTGCCAAGGAGACAGCTTCTCTCATGGTTAACCATGTCTTTAGGATCCATGGAATGCCTTTTGACATGGTGTCTGACCGAGGTCCTCAATTTGTGTCCTCGTTTTGGAAGGAGTTCTGTAGGCTTATTGGAGCCACCGCCAGCCTCTCTTCAGGATTCCATCCTCAGACCAACGGCCAGACAGAGCGGGCCAACCAGGACCTTGAAAGGGTTCTTAGGTGCCTGGCGTCCCAGAACCCCACATCCTGGAGTCGGCATTTGGCATGGGCTGAGTATGCCCACAATTCTCTCCCTGTTGCATCTACGGGTCTCTCCCCTTTTCAATGTTGCCTTGGCTACCAACCACCTCTCTTTTCTTCCCAGGAACTTGAGGCATCGGTTCCATCGGTCCAGGCGTTTGTCCGGCGGTGCAAGGCGACGTGGAGACGTGCTCGAGCCTCTCTGTTGCGTTCGGGTGCCCAGGTCAAGCGGTTGGCAGACCGCCGAAGGGTCAAGGCCCCCCACTACAGGAGCGGTCAGAGGGTTTGGCTCTCTACCAAGGACCTACCTCTCCGAGTGGACTCACGTAAGCTGGCTCCCCGCTTCATTGGGCCCTATGTCATCGAACGGGTCTTGGGCAGATCTGCAGTCCGGTTGCGCCTGCCCCTCTCACTTCGCCGAGTCCATCCCACCTTCCATGTGTCCCGGGTCAAACCTGTCTGTCACAGTCCTCTGTCTCCCCCGGCTGTGCCCCGCCCTCCCCCCCGGCTCGTTGATGGGGGTCCTGTCTACACTGTCGAGAAGCTGATGGATGTTCGCCGGCGTGGGCGTGGTCTCCAGTTTTTGGTTGACTGGAAAGGGTATGGGCCACATTGTGGATAAGACACTCATTAGAGACTTTCGCCAGCAACACCCACGCCATCCTGCCTTGACGCCGAGAGGCGTTCGTTGAGGGGGGGGTAGTGTCAGTATCCTTGCATGTTCATTGACACCTGCTGGACATTTTGTGTGTTGAAACCATGTGCTTTTGTTTGTTTTGGGTAATGACTCCGCCCTCACCTGTCATGCTTCCATGTGGTCATTGTCGGCCATTTTGTGCTCACCTGTACTCCGTTAACTCCTAATGATTAGGCCTACTTATTCTGTGCTCTGTCAGCCCCAGTTTGTCAGATTGTCCCAGTCTTTTGTTCTGAGCACATCTACCGTTGTTACCTGCTTTTCCTGTCTGCCAACCTGCTTGTTTGTACTCTGCCTGTGAACCTGGTTTTTGGATTTTGCCTGCCGATTTGAATTATCTGCCTGTTTGGACTGCTTATTTGGACCTGACCCTTGCCTGCCTCTAGACCACTCTTTGGACTGCCCTCTAGTTTGTCAGCTCTTCTCTTGTTTCAGTTTTGTGGCCAAGAGCCTGCATTTTTGTTGAGTTTTTTCACCGTTTGACGGGACATTCTTTGTTGGAGTTGTTTTTTAACTTTTTCTGTTCAATTAAAAACTCTTGAATTTGGAACTTTCTGCATTTGGGTCCGAACTTTCTACAAAACCTGACAATGCAGGGTGTGACGCATTTCGTTCTCTCTCAGCTCCTGCATCGCCGGCTCATTTTCCATGAAAATATAATACAGAAATCATCTTTAATCCCCTTTCTGTACCACAAACTGCATTCTAAATATAACTCTTTCATGTCTATTCACAACCTTGTTCACATCCATTCAATGCTATACAGTCCCATAAAAATTTAATTCACAGCATTGGTTTTACTTGGACATCACAATCTACTTCAGGAAATTCTTGAAACTTGAGAAAATGCTTTAAAATCAACAACAAATGACATGTATGTATTTATTACTATGGAATAGCTCAGGCTAATTGGCAACATGATGAGTAACATATGACTCTCTTAGCCAGGCTGGGCTGTTTATGTAACTCTCAACAGTATATGACCTATTGTGCTCAGGAGATCCGCTGTAGAGTGAGGAAGAACAGGGGCCACCCTGGGGTGGTTTACATTGTAGTTTGTGCCTTACTTTAGCCCCCTAATGCGGCAATCTATGTTTGGTTTTTTTTATATTATATTTTTGGTTTTTTTTGCCTTCATTCGAACGTAGCCGGCATAGAGGCCAACATATTCTGCAGTTACTTATAAAGGTATGATATGGCATTCAAAAAAAGTGACATTCACTTGAAGCAGGAAGGACTCACAGCAGGAAGGAAGTGGAGAAGAGAACAGCAATGCATTGTCACTGACTGAAACTTGTCATCCATCCCATTTGGCCAGTTGTGAGAGCGTCATTGCTGCCATGTCACAACCTTGTCATCATAAACACAGGAGTCCAGACTGAGCAGGAACAGATGGAGAAAGAAGCAGAGCTTGCACTGCCATGTTGGGTTGCCAGTTCACTCAATTTATGCAAGGTCTGTAACATGGGACATAAAGCAGTTTGTTCCAACAATCCCAAATTCCAAAATTGAAGTCACACTTCTGTCTTGAGAGAGAGAGAGAGAGAGAGAGAGAGAGAGAGAGAGAGAGAGAGAGAGAGAGAGAGAGAGAGAGAGAGAGAGAGAGAGAGAGAGAGAGAGAGAGAGAGAGAGAGAGAGAGAGAGAGAGAGAGAGAGAGAGAGAGAGAGAGAGAGAGAGAAAAACTGGTACACTTAGATCTTTTATGGCCTGAATGGTCGAACTTGCCAGGGCAGGCTGTTTTCTCTCCCTAGGAGCTGTAGGGTCGTGCTCCATGAGAATATGGGAACACTGCAATAAACACAGTCACACTACAGTACCCCACTTTGTCACCTGAGATTCGTCTTTGATGTGAATGTGTAGTCTTTGATGTGAACGCATCAGATCTGCTGACAGTTGATTACAATCTTACAATCTTACAACTGCTCACGGCACATTACCATGCTACTATGCGTGTCTGGATATGGTCTAACAAAGTTACTCCATTAGATTAGTATTCTTGGTCAGGCTGACACCCTGAGCCTGGTCAGGTGTTACGATTCATTTTACCCATGAGAAGACTTCTTTAAACACACAGACATGGGTATACAGGCATCCATGCACATGCACATGTTTGCATGTAGCACATACAGTACACACACACAGGAACACCAACCTGAGCATGGAGGGCTTCACTGTGAAGGACATTAACCTGACACCTCACACACACACTACGGTGACTGACACACTTAATGTTTCATTGACTGTAACAGGAGAGGAGCACCTTCTTCCTAAACCCCCTCATTTATGTATGTATGTGTATTTGTGTGTGTCCTTTTTAATAACCCTAATCACTTTTCCTGTAATTCCTGCCTCCTATTATCATGTCAGAGATTTTCTACTTCATGACCAAGCAATTTCCTCCCTAAGGCGAAAACAAAAAGTCGGCTCCCTTTCTCTCCGCCATCCTCTGATCTTGTATTTGGTTCTTTCCTCTCCCATCCTCCTTTGGAGCCTTCCATCCTTGAAACCCTCCTCTGTCCCCACACGCCCCACCCTCACTTCTTTGCTTGTTGAATAATGAGAACCAGTCTGCTCCTTAGCATCTTTAAACTTAGGAAAAACTCAGATCTGCAGTCAAGACACATAGCAGTGGTTTCCACATTATTTGAACCGTGCCTCAAAGCAGAGCAGGGAGTGTCTGAATGAGATAACACCCTCATATAAACACATATGTCTGGTTCAGTAGATTGCAGTGGATGATTGCACTGCAGTGGTCTGTATGGTTCAGTGCAGGAAAGTGCATTTTTCAATTTTTTCCCAATCTTGGAATTAAGAAGAGTTTAGTTATTTCCTGTAGTTACTTTTTATTTCCATCAGATTTGCCTAATCTTCCTATGAAATATACTTCCACTGGTGTATCTCAGTCCAAAGCAGCATCATGTCAAACTGGGATTTACACTGCCTGCCACATGAAGGTGGTTTGTAGGTATACATCGTGATAAATCACAATGGTGGAATAATCAGGAGCAAACCTTTTAGCACACATTACATCCAGCAACATATCATTGCATGACACTTAGTATGTAATGGACATAATGGTTAAATTATAGTGCGGGGAAGCCTGGTATTTCATAGTGGAAACCCACACAGTAACACAGACGCACAAACACACAGATACCATCAATCAGAGGAGGAACTTACATTGACATGTAAACATACCACAAATGGCTCTCTCTTTTCTCTCGTTTGCCACACAGAGAACTATTCACCCCTTTTCCCCACTCTGCCTCTTACTTCACTCCTCTCTCTTCCTGGCCCCGCGCTCTGCTCTCTGCAGCCCCCGACACTGCACTCATTCAACTCCCATCCAACTTTTTCCACCTCTGCAGATAAATAAACACCATCATTATAATCATCATTAGCACTATGACGTCAGAACTCTCACACACGCAGAGCAAGGTATGATAAGTAAAAATGTGGAAACATGCACATACATACATGCAAACATGTGCACACACACTCCCTCACCATATTTGAACTGTTCCTTTCCCACTGGACATAAACAAAAGCTTGTTTTGACAGAAAGCACAACACATTTAACAGGGCATGAGTTTGAGGTTGTATGTATATGTTCACATTTGGGCGACAATCCATCTTCTAACTTCAGTCCTCGTTACGTGAAACTTCTACAGATGAT
Organism: Scomber scombrus; assembly: GCF_963691925.1. Taxonomy (NCBI): domain Eukaryota; kingdom Metazoa; phylum Chordata; class Actinopteri; order Scombriformes; family Scombridae; genus Scomber; species Scomber scombrus. The sequence continues at coordinate 15,347,392 of NC_084979.1, read as the reverse complement.
TATCAACATGCTTGTACAGAAGATTTGCTTTTCTCCTCAGGCTTCCTCTTTGTCTGATTCTTAGTATTTACTACATGAGATTAATACACCTCTATTGTCAATGGGTTTTTTTCCCCAACTGCAACTCTTCATTAATCTCTTCTAGTTTGTGTAACACTGTCTCACTCAGTCCGTCTTCAGGGGTTTACAGGGGGATGTTCCAGGATTCAGGCAGATCTGTCTAAACAAACAGCCGCAACACATCTGGTTATCTACATTCTAATACCATTTTTCTCTGCTCACATTACTGTTCCTGATTGTTAAAAATCTGTCTTGCATCAAGCTTCATGCAGGTACACATGGCATGATTAACCAGCTATAGCAGGCCCCACAACAAAAGTGAGCTAATGGGCTCTTATTAACCATCTATATCACCCGCTCTCTATGTGCATTATGTATATACCCTCTCTTTTGCCTCCAAGTATCCATCACGCACAGCCCACTACACGTGGCAGTTTAATTATATTTTGCCTAGAGCAGCAGAAACCAACTATTTACTCTTTGCTGGGATACCACCTGACCCCAGGTTTGCTGTGTGTTTGTGGTAATTTCATTAAAAGAAAAAATTCATACAGCAAAAAACATACATATCCAAAACATAGAACACAGATTTTCTTGAGCATGGGAAATGTATACGGACAGAGCAAATTAATTAAACAGGAAACATACTATAAATAAACACCATGAAATGCAAACAAGTTGTTACAAATAGAATTGAGGCGTGGCACAGAATAAAAATAACTCAAGGTTAACGTTGCTTACGGTCATAGTGGTCCTCAATTTTCATTGTGGTGAGTAATAACAATGCAGGAGCCCCATTAAGGCCCTCGTCATTTCAACTAATATTGTGCTATTAATCAAATAACCACTAACCAATTGACACACATTGAGCCAAAGGCTTTTGAGAAAATGAGCTAATTCAATTATATACATTCATACGGAGAAATTTTGACTTGTGGATTTACACATGCACCACTAGTGTATCCTTATTCCTCACACTGCAGTCCATGAATCCAGATGCAGTAATGGGTGTTGGCTGATACTGAGAGAGTGTAAGAAATATGGAGGGCTAAAATGTCTTAACACTGCCAGTTTATCCCAGAGACCCCTGAAGTGCACAGACTGCTATTCACCACATCTGCATCTCCATCTGCATACTCACTTCTCACACTCACGCTACTCTAAACAAACTTCCATCTGTATGGAAACATGCACTGCACTGCGCTGCTAACTCAAGTATACGCTCTCTGTACACACACATTCACATGACCACACCACCTCCCACAAGCACTTTGTGCTTACAGTCTGTTTTTTCTGGACCATCACAGGCACAATGCTCCTGAACAGTGCTCTTTGGTCCACTGTGACGTCACTGGTTCTCCCATGTCTTGCTGTCTCCTCACTTAATACTGACAGATAGCCCCCTCACCACCCCCAAATTCAATCCCCCCCCCCCCCCACCCACCCACTTATTTACCAAGCTCTCTTCCTTTCCGCTTAATCCCTCTAATTCTTTCTCCTCATGGTGTCTGTTTTTCTTTTTCCAGGATGCAGATATCCGCCATGCAGTGTCCACTGCTTTCCATCCATCTTTACACTTGAATTACAGCAGAACACTTGAATTTTCCTGTTCCCAACCACTTTGTTTGCCACAGAATAGATGCAGGATTGAAGAGGATAGATAGACAGATAGGGAAGAAAACACTTCTGGGAAGAGAATATTCAAAATTTATTGCAGCCTCCCTTGATTGATTGCTCAAATGGCACATACTTAAACATTTTTCAAAAGCATCTTCATGCTGAGCTAAAACCATGAAAGCATTGTTCCCCTCAATTGTTTAAATGACTTGTCTCTGGCTGATTTTCCTGTTCTTTTTTTCCTTTCCACTCTTTTGTGCGTCCTTGCTACCTGGTTCTTTTCTGATGTCAATATGTTTGCTTTGTTGTTTATCCTTCCCTTATCTGAGGCTTTTGTGTGTTTGCTGTGCACACAGAAAATCCATCATTGCCATCTAGCAGTAAGGGGGCTCTGACAAATTGAGCAGAGAAAAAGCAGACCAAGTGAGGTGCCACAAAGAGGATAAGAAACAGATAATAAAGAATAAAACAGACTTACATTTTTGACAGCTGCTGTTTCTGCATCCCTGCAAATACATACCCCAGACCTTTCTGCAGAGGAGGCTGGTTCTCAGGACCCCTGTATGGTACACGCTCACGTACTGTAAATATCAAAGCTGTACATAAAATTAGAAATGTCTAAATGCATGTTTTCCCAAGTCCTACTGGCTCCAATTTCAGTCTGATAGGATGTGTCTTTGACTGCTGATTGGCTCTGAATCAAGAAATTGGCCTCTCCTTGGTATCCTATAATCTTATGCTATCATGTTTTAGTATACATTTATGGAGGGAGGAGTGTCTGTGTGACAGCTTCTCTTCATAAACTAAAAAATAGATTGTTGCCTTCTTGAGTTTCAACTAGTAGGAGCATTTTAGGGTGCCCAGTGCACCTGCAAAAAGATGCATGTGTTGGTCTGCATTTCATAAACGGTTGGAATATTTTAAAAGGGAGCCATTTTGACAGCTTTCATCTTCATTTTTATAACTATTTGTCTCTTCTCCTCTCCCACAAATAGATGAACAGAAAACACAGAGTTTAGCTGGCTGATTTTTGATCACAATCATAGAGCGGTGCTTGGTGTAACTTCTTCTTTTTGATCAAGTGTGAGATAACCCTGTGTGATCCATCTGTGTCTATAATGGCCAGTGCATTCTTCACAAGCTTTCATCAACATCTAATTTGGCAGTGGGAATCATAGGTCTGCCACTCAGATTATCTATCTATGTCTCCCATAGCTATTAGAATGACAAAGCATGCAAAGATAATAGCTGTACTCCACCATGAAAAGTGGTCATGGCTATCTTACTGTGACCATACGCAGAGCTGTGATATAATGAATTAATTCACCACTCCATGCTTAATGCTTTGAAGTTTCATAAACAGATTATGTCATGGACAATCTGTCTTTACAAATGAGCATTAAGTAAACACGACACATTTGCATGTATGCGCTTTTTAGCAGCAGCGTTATTGTTTATAGAGAACATCACGTAGCTGAAAGAGCACAAACTGGATCCTCAGCAACAGCTCTGTGTCCTGCCAAAGTACCTCATCAATTCAAATGTCTCTACTTCACTGCATCTATCTCACAAAAATGAATTTAACATGCAAAAAAATTGATTAGCTCATTAAAACCAAAGCATTGATAGTTAAGTTTATTCCATTAGTGCACTGTTACTTTAAAAGGAATCAAAAACACACAAAAAATGTGTAAAGACATATTTTTGATTTTTTTTTTTTATTGTGTTTTTTTTCTTTTCCAGGTTTTCAGATATCTGTAAACCTGTAGTCCTGCTCTCTCCTCATTATAATTGAGCTAAATAAATTGTGTTTGTGATGATCACAGCATTGAAAAATGACATTAAAAAATTAACAGCAATGTGTCACAAACACTGCAGTTTTTAGTGGAACTGGATTTTTCATTTGTTTCAATGCTTTGAGCCCCACAAGCTAAATTCCATTGAATTATATTGTGATTGTCTAGAGGTGAAAAGAAGGATATGTTAAAACCTGCACAAATAAAAGAGAGATAATCTGTATAACTACTGTACCACGAGACAGAAAACATGTTTTTTTGTCATTTAGGTAAACCCTTTCAGTGAAGTGGTATTTATACTTGATTAAACAATTGACAACTGAGGGTATGAGAGCATTAACTACTTGCCCAAAATGGAGTTGGAATGTGTATTTTTAACAATCAGCAACAGGTTTGCAAGAGTGATTCATGCTTGTAGCATCTCATGGAAAAAAAAGCTTTAAGAATAATAACAGTAATAAGACCTTTGATAGAAATAAAACTGCCCTGTATTGGCAGAGTAATATCCCAGTGTCTTTTCATGGTTAATATGGATTCACGCTAGATGAATCCCAAATTCTTCGTCTGTCTCTGTTATTTATGGGTCGCTGAAAGTTAATGATTCCCTCAGATGTGCCTTAACTTTGCAGTGCCAGCTTTGTCAGACCAGGTGCTGTTCTGTACTCTGTGCACTTCTCTTCCTATAAAGCATGGCCTAATCCAGGACGTCCAACAGTAAGACAAATGGGTCTGTTGGACTTTTTGTCTTTCAGAGAAAACATCTTCTTAAGCTTCATCTCTCTCTGTGTTGACAACGATGGAAGCCATGTTTGTGGACTCTGGCTGAGTCTAGAGGAAGCCAAGCCACACTTTGGACTAGAAAGTGAACTTGATTGAGGGACTGTTTTTGGATTAATATCAGTATATTTCAGGACTGTCTCCACATCTGTCTTGTCCAGGCAGAGGAAGGCCCGTGATTGACCACACGTCTGACTCCTATAATCTCAATGCAACATTTTTTAAAAATGATTGTCAACACTTTTGTCTGAATTAGGAGGCCTCTCAGAAGAGTCATTGAAAGGTCTTTGCAGAAGAGACTCCCTCTCAGCGGAAAACAGCTGTCATTTTTATTTTTGGTACAATACTAAAAGCTGGAAATAAGTCCCGACATGTGGGACAATGTCCAACAAGAAATCTCAGAGGAAAAGATTGTCATAGATTGAGACATTTAAAGGTTACAACATTACTTTTAAGCTTATTGCAGCTCTGCGACTGAAACTGATGCACAAGAGATGTTTTACTTGATGATAGATAGTATTAGTGTTATGATTGATGTGTTCCCAAATAACATATTTTGTACAGTGTCTTTTGCTACAAGTTTGTGTTTTCATAATCAACAAACTCTTATCTCTTTGTCACCCAATCATGGTGATTTAATTATCCAGCTAAATCCTTTTCTATTGTTGCTACAATCTCCCTGCATCCCTTTTCTCTTGCTTATCAGTTGTCATGTGTAGCTATTAAACAAACAAAGTGGCTGGTGGATTAATTTTCCTGCTTTACCACTTTGTGACCAAATGTCCCCTAAGAGCAGAGGAGCCAGGATAATCACATTAGAGTGATTCTCAGGGAGCTTACAGCCCCACCTCCTCAGCGGCAGGACAGAGTGGTTCGACTGAGGGAGATATCTGATGTGAACTCCGTGGCACCGCTGGCGGAAAAGAGCCAGGTTTTCTGAAATCACGGGACAATCGTGTCTCGGCTGGCCAGGGATCAATGGCTTGGGGTTCGACAGACAGAAAGTGCCCCATGGGTGCAGCATACTGTCTGTGTGTGCAGGGCTACTGGGTGCTACTGGATATTATACTTGCAAAATGTCTGTGAACTACAGTCACCTTATTAACTATAGCTTTGAGGTAAAAAGTAAGAGGAAATTGCAATTTACTTGTCAAAACAAATTTTAGTACACACCCAAAATTTGCCTGTGTGTGTGTCTGTGTGCGTGTGTGCGTGAATTTATTAATTAATTCATTGTGTACACCTGTGAGTGTTTGTGTGCATGCAGAGAGTGTGTGTGTTTGTATGAGAGAGAGAGAGAGAGAGAGCTTTGACATTAAAACTAAAAGACAGCAGCATTTTTTTTCTTTGTTTTTTTTCATGCATTAACCTTCACTGCTCTTTGTACAGCTACACCAAAGGCGTGACCTAGGTCCGGCTGACTCAGCCGATCGGCAATCCTGGATGGGTGGAAGTAGCTACGCTCTTGTCCACCAGCAACAAAGAGATGGAAAAGAACAGAGCGCAAAACCGAGGAGAGTTTTGAATAAAAACACGAGCGGCATGTATCAATGACTTACACAACGCATAAATCATTACAATGAATGGGTGGTGCTTCCCTCTCTTTGGGTCACACACACACACACACACACACACACACACACACACACACACACACACACACACACACACACACGCACGCACGCACACACACACACACACACACACACACACACAGATGTAAACATTAACTTGAGAGCTGTTTGTTCATGTATATTTTTACGCACATGCACATATATGTACACCACATGCACCTGCAGATAAACAACTACCTTTCTCTCTGTGTGTGTTTCATACACTTTATAGGTATGTATAACACCCTCCCTCTACTGGCTGCACGCTCCACCCTCAGTCCTAGAGGACAGGCGGGTTGGCCTAGGAGGAGGGGATAGTTGGGGGGGTGGAAGGGTTGGGAGGGGGCGAGGTAGGAGCGCAGACGGATCTCAAATTCATTTCTGCTGGTGGTGCTGGAGGCACAGCACATTGCAAGAGGACCATAACGTGACGCACAAGGAGACACACATGGCAATCAAATGGATTGCTCTGACATACATTTGTGAACTACAACATAACAAGGACAATACAGTCAGCAGGCGCACAAACGACTTGCACAGACCTTTTCAGAACTTCGTTGTCACAGTGACCAAACAAAGCTACCTGGATTTGAGGTAGACACATTGACTTTTTTTTTTTTTTTACCTGATTCATTCAAGAGCCAGCTGACACTAAGGACTTGGATTGACATAAGTGAGGATGTGAATGTTTTGGATAACATTTTGTACAGAGTCTTGTCACACAGCTGCACCGCTGGAGTGGATCATAAGTGGGTAAGTGACTTTTATTTACTCTGTGATGGTGGTTTGATTGCAGTTGATAATACTTCTGATTATAATACTCATTGAACCACTGAAAACCAAGTGTACAGCAAAGTGGTCTGTACTGTAGGGATTCAACCTTGTTCACATTGTATTTGAATAGATTTGTTTGCTGTCCAATGTAGGTCATGTCTCCGTATACCTACAGCCTGCATTAGACATGAATATGTCACTCAATCTCTGCATTCAATATTTTATCATGTATTCTGCCTTTTTTTCATTTTATCATCAACATGTATGCTGTATAAATAAGTAACAATGATACAGTTTTATTTTTTGTCTTATTACATTTTTATGAATGAAGAAGAAATAAACAATTCATTTTCAATAACACCATGCAATTCACCTCTTTTAGAAAATACAAATAAAATATGATTGAAGCTAATTAACATATAGATTATATGTTAGGTATATTTGAAAAATATGCCCCACTCTTTGTTAAACAATTGCTCTTATTTAAAGAAACTTCTGTGACATTTATATTTATATATGATCCTTTTATACACATTTTCTGCATGTTGTCATCTGTTTATTTCAAATGACTGAATGTCATGTTCATTTGATTCACCAAACAATAGATATACTACAAATAAATCCTTTGATGAAGAAATTATATTTACAGCATGTATGTGCCAGGTCTGTCAGTCCTGATTTAAACATATGAAATGTAATTTAACATAGACACAGAGTACGTCGCACACAGATGAGTGTGCTTGATTGAAAAATATCTTTCACTCAGAGCCTTCACACACAACCTAATTGAACATTAAAAAAGTAATTAATTAAAACATATGTAGTCTTCTTAAGTTTTTTTGGTGGATTAAAAAAGCTTGAGGGAGCTGCCCGGCTGTTAATGTGATATGCTCTAACATGTAATGATAATGGACTGTACTGGTGACGGCTCTAATGCTTTGTCCCACAGCCACTGAGACGAGGAAAAAAAAAAGACACACACCTAGAGAAAAGGACACGCGTGAGAAAGCTTACCATGCACTGACAACAAGGTGAGAGGCGACAAAGGAGGGAGGCTTCTATGTTCACCTTCGGGTGCTCGTCTTTTATGTGTGTTTGTGTGTCTGTTTCTTTGTGCATGTGTATGTCCTGCCCATATTTTTAAAAGGCAAATCAAAGGTCTTCAGGTGATTTTCAAAAAATGAAATTTGTGGTCCCAGAGTAGCTGTGTGTTTTTGGTACACACAAATTCTCATCTTTAAATTTCATAGATTTATGGTCTGTATTTGCAGAACACAACAACCTATTATTTAATATATACATGTATCGAATGTTTTACCTTACAATGAAGCAGTGATCAGAACAAAAATGCATTTTCTAAGTTCTGCCTGCATATGTATTATTGCAAGAGTTTGTCTTGTCAGTTTCCACTGTTGTGATAGCAATTAAACAATTAAAGAAATCTCCTTAGCTGACTCAATTCTGTCTGCCAGTATCATTTATTTTGATTGTGAGCATTAACCTGTTTATATCAAATCAAAAGGCCTTGAAGGGATTTTTCCATCAATCTTACACTTTCTTTCTTTCTTTCTATATTGTTTTGTGTTTGGCACAGTCTACAATATGCACAAATTACTTCTATGATTGTAGCCTCCTTGAGGAAAAATCATCTTCATCATCATCGTCATCATCAATGTTATTTTCACGGTCAATTTAGTCTGGTCTCTAACAGGGAATCATTTCATTGTGTTTATTTCATCATGTGGTATGGATATGACCATATCAGCTACAAACCTCCAGGCCTGTTTTAGCTGATGTGGTAACAAGTGGCCCAGTTTCCACTCTTTGGGGGAATACTCTGAATTTTATATCAGTTGCATGACGTAGAAATGCCCTTTTTTTTGTTTTTGGGACGTGTTGGTTGACAGTGTGCTGGTTAATGATCCATAACAAGAAAAACAGTCAGTGGTCTTATAAACAGGCTTTATCAGTGTTGATAAGGGGTCTTGGACCTTCCTCAATACCAGACTAGTTCTGTCCACTGGTCATTGTATTATGGAATTAAATTCAATGCAATGTTTGTGGACACCAAACCCAGCATGAGTGGTACTAAAATGTGGGTGAATAATGACTGTATGAGTGTGTGTAGTGAGGTGTGGTCCCGTATGATTAACATTTAATGGATTGTTTAGGCAAAGATAGTGAAAGAACAAAGTGTTTACTTTTGTTTTTCTCATGTGGGCTGTGGGCTACAGTCTGCGGCAGAGTCTTTAACCTGAGTGACACCCGCTGAAAGAGGAAGAATAAATCACGGATACAGAGCAGCGAATCTGATTTTTAATGAGTACAGCAGGTGCCTCCAGAAAGTGGAATGCATAAATATATACAATGAGTATCCACCTGTAAATTAAACCCACTCATTCAGATGGTAAACTGGTGCTGTGTGAGAGTGCCAATGGGGAGCTAATTTCCTGATATGTGGAGTTTAAGAAGAAAGTGTGGTCACATCTGCTTTATCATGCAGATGCAATGCTGCACAACCACAGCCCAGTGTGTGGCACCACATGACTCATCCAGACCTTTATTGTGCTAGAATCTATTGATCGCTATGTAAATTAAGTCTCTTGTGTTACTAAGAAAAGCAGCACAGAATACCAAAGCTCAAGTATATCCCATGGTGTGATCTATGCTTGAGTCATATGTTTACCTTCACTCAGGCCCGATCATTTGAAATCTGCTTCTTGATGCCAAAGTCTTTTAATGAGCATGTTAATTAACAAGCATATCAGAAACCTGTGCAATTTCGATGCTACAGGTGATGGTGGATTGATTATAAGACAGAAGGTGAGAAAATACAGTGTTTGGGTGAATGGAAAGAATTGGGAGTAAAATAACAGGTGAGGAGAAAAAATATAAAAGAGGCATAAGAGCAGTTTAGAGGGGGAAATTGGTGATGGGTTGTTTGAGTGTACAGTGTATTTGACTGTGTTAATGAAGACAGAAAGGTCCTCATTAATCAAATTTGGTCAATCCAGGTCAAAGGGAACTAATCAAGGGACTGACTTCCAAACACAAGGAAGTGATGAGTCTTCCATTATGTTTGGATTATTGCTCCCAGTGCCAGAGCACCTGTTTATCTGCCACTGCTGCCACCACCATTTCAAGTTAGAGACTGATTAGCTTAAAAGCTGCCAGCCAGGCCCATCCACACTGTCATTTTCTTAAAATGCAAAAAGGGTGCTCTGAGCATGAATAGTGAGTGAAATTTGTTTCCCTCTCACGCAAAGATGACAAAATAGGAGTACAGGCGGGCAGTATTTTGACATAATAACACATAAAGACAGGAGGTTCAATGTCCACCTCATGTTTCCTATGTATATTTAAAATTTCAATTTCTTATTTGATCATGCGTAAAACCTTACGACAGCAGCATTTACACATGCAAAATGAATTAATTTACCATTTTTTACAAATACAAATATACTTTACTTAACTGTTTTGCAAACCTTGCTTTTGTGTCGGGGACATTTAAATGCATTTTCTCATAGTTTTTCCATATACTTTCACACATTATGAAACTTTATTAGCTCATTATAGAAACCTGATTGAGTTTTGAACTCCATCACAGTATAGATCAAGTCTGCATTGATTTTTGTTACATTACTGTGAGGCTCAAACGTCAGATCAATGTGAATCAAACTGCATTACCACACAATGATAATGCACTGTTGTCAGAAATGAATGCTGACAGGATTTTTGCTGTGATTGATCATGCAATGTAAGATTCAAAAGTCATGTAATTGATGTTCATATCATATTTAAAAACAATGGCAACTTGGGACTGTAAAAATATTTAAAAAAATAAAAATCTATAAAATTATCAGCAAAAATGCTATCTATCTGCATAAAAGTTAAGGCACTAAAAACTTTCAAACACACTGGTATGGTCATTTAAGTTTATTCTTTTTTGTTGCCTAGACAAACTACATTTTAGTTCAAAATTGTTTCACTTGCCTGAACCCAATTATAACCTCTGCAAAAGTTCGGAGTTAATTGTCACATTATTTGTTCTTGCGGTCAATCACATCTTGGATTACTAAACTTTTTCTCACCCCCAAAATGTGTCTCTTTGATACATTTGGTACTTGACATATTTTAGGATGGTTAAAGAGGGCTTTGACACAACAGATGTGGCCATAGCTGGCACATGATGTTTCTTGTCAAAGGGAATGACCAAAACATGTGTGAACAGCAAGAAAAGAGGACTCAGGTGTTGAGATATGTGAACAGTTGGTAGCTATAATGTTTTCTTGCGCACTTTAAGTACCTGTTTCTGTCATCCCTGAGGCACTGTGCTGCGTGGGGGAAAGCTGTATAGGATGGAGAGGACATGAAAATTGATGGTTGCACACCGGTTTGCCTCTGGAGAGGAAAGCAAGGGAGGGATCGACTCTCATTAATCTGAGTGAAAGCTTTAAAGTAAAGAGAGGAATGAATGCACTGCACTAACTGCTAAAGGCAGTGTCCGCAGTCCATCCAACATAGTGAGATGGAATAATTTGTGCTTTACATTAAGTCGATCAGACAGATGGGAATGCTGTGCTGTGCTTGTGTTATTAAAGAGAGAGCAAAGCAAAATACATTTTAAAGACAGGGTATCTAAAGGAATACATTAACTCTATCCAACACAATATTTACCTTCTCTAATTACCTTCATCTTACAGATTTGCTTTAGGACAGGAAATGTCAGTGCCAGAGGTTTTATGCTATTCGTGGGTCTCCTGTGGTTGAGCCACTGAGCAATTTGAAGACAATCTATCTTGATTTCTTGGATGTGCAATCCATGTAAATGAGACATGAGCATATTTGGAGAAAATGCAGGAGTTCAAGAAAACAGGGACCAGTTCCTGAATTTCTCAGAAAAACATTACCAGAAGGCCAGAATGATCTAATTGTGAATCTGTTCTGGATAAATGCCTCACACAATCATATTTTTCCCATATATGATCAACAGATAAGTGTTGATGTGATTAGAGACGGCTCTTACCCGTTATAAATCCTTTCATTTAATTTTATTGAATACAAATTGAGCTTATTATTTTGACATGATTCATACTATGAATACATTCAGTATAATAGCACCTACGAAGTTATCAAGCATCAAGCACAGAGGTATACTTGAAAAGGGATTTCATGTCAGAAATTAATCACATGGGCAAATATACATAATGAGATTACAGGGCGGTGTAAGGGACCGCAGCAGCACAAAGAATCCTCTTATGAATTATACTATAATTACAGAGAGGGGCACAAGGCTCCTCAGGATCCAACAAAGAGAAGCCAGGAGATTCCTTGATGAAAAAAAGGCCTTGTTGTATAAACTCTTAATTAAAAAAAACTTGAAAAAGAAAAACCATAATTAATATAGTAATATATTAAGAACGAATATTGCTTGCTTTGATTTAAAGGCATAAGGACAGACCTTTGACTGACTGCGTCTGTCCAATGCAGATTTGAGAAGAATGTTTTAGAGGCCTGACCTGGTTTCACCATTTACGGCAGTGCTGTGGTCACCCACTGTGACAGAGATTCACTCAAACCAAAGAGTTGTTGGCTGATTTAAGGGAAATTAATCCGCTCAGATTCTCCTCTTTTCACCTTCATGTTTGGGGGAAAGGTCCAGCTGGCCTGGCATTTCATGCATTCATCTGAATACATTCCTCTGGCAAAGCCAGCATGCAACACCTAACAATATGTTCTGCTGTGTTATCCCAGTCACCCAGCAGCAAGTGAGCTATTTGTAGCAAATTGGCCATTAGGTCTACATGGAGTAGTGAGAAACACCTTGTAATATCTTGTTAGTCACAGTCAGCTAGTGATAATACTATCACTAGAGTTTTCCTTCCAATTTTAGATAAATGGAACATTGCTAAGCGCCCACTCAGTGTGTATACCTTACCACTCCCTGCCCTGCACATTAGTCAAAATATATCAGTCTGTGATAACCACACAGCTCTCTTAAGTCCTACAGTATATTTGTCCAACTCCCCTTTCATTATCTTATCATTCCCCAACTTTATTCTTTTAAATTTCTGGGCTGTTTTTTAAAATTGTCCTACCCTTTTTCCATACTGCCTTCATCACTCTTCCTTCATCTTCCTCCGTTTCTCGTCCAGACTTTCTTCTACGTGCAGTTTATTTGACCAATATTGCCCCCAGCATCCCACAACTCTGTTTCTTAAATTGTCATCTCATTTCCATCAACAAATAAATTGCTCAAAAGAACGCAACATTGTTATTTTGAGCAATTTATTTATATGCAAAGAAAAATAAACAAAATTTATTGCGATCAAGAGACCGAGTGGGGAAGAAGAAGAAAAGAATGCTTGGACGCATGAGAGAAATATGGAGCAGGGGAACAAAAACACAGGGAAAAAGGAATGTATGGGGGTAAGCATGGGATGTGAGCGATTATGAGAGCGGAGGTGAAAGAATACGAGTGGTGGGATAGAGGGAAAGCTGTCAAATCAACCTTGAGAAAGTATGAAAAAGAAAACAAACCATGCTTCACTTGCGTCAAACAGAATGAGAGGAATTAAGAGATGGACAAACATACAGACTGAAGACTTATTAAAAAACTGGAGACACAAACATAATATTCACATGACTGCATGATTGGTACGGTATATAGCTTGCTTTCATATCTTTCAGTAAACATGTCATTAAATGGCTTAATTTAGAAGCTATTTATGGTGCACAGTGTGAAATTATAACGGATGCACTGAAATCAAGTGAGGTCTTGTGTTAAATCCTTGCATCAACAAGAATCTTTAATAAAAGGCCCAAGTGTTTGGGTTTGATTCTCAGTAGGGCGACAAAGATAAGAATTACTCAGCTGACCAATTTGTGGGTGATTTAATCAAGAGGACAGACATGATACTGATGTTATGATAATTCAGAACAAGAAAATTGTTTGTTCATAAGATCTTAGCTTGGTAGAATCTGGGCAAAGACAGTCTTATGACCATGATGACCATTTTGTATTGGGCATTATTTAGCACTCTCCACAAACAACAAGAGGTTTCATTATCTTTACATCATTAACACATTTTCTTGTTTCATAGGAATGGAAAGCATCAGTGTGGAAACAGACTGGGATGGGCTAGCCCTCTCCTCTCTGGTCGCCACAGGAGGGAGTAACTTCTCTTCCTCGTCTTTGTTTGTGTCTGAACTGAACTCCCTCAACACTTCTCAAAGCCGGGGATCCTTTTTTGGGAATGGTTCAACTACCACGCCTCACACCCTGCCCCAGCCCAGAATGAGGGACCTGGGCCTTGCCCGGGCAGAGATTGCAGTGCTCGGGTTGGTGCTGGCTCTCACCACTCTGGGGAATAGCTTTGTGCTGTGGGTGCTGCTGAGGAGGAGAAAGCACAATGCACCCATGCACGTGTTCATGGTCAACTTGTGTGTGGCAGACCTGGTGGTGGCTTTTTTTCAGGTGAGTTCATACTTGAAACCATTGTAGAAACATAAAGTATTAGAGTTGATGTTTTGTTACTGTCAATTATGAAATTTTAATGAAGATTTTCTCAGGGGTTCCACAAGGGTCAATTCTTGGACCTTTTCTTTTTAACTTGCCACATCTCTCTCTCTCTCTCTCTCTCTCTCTCTCTCTCTACCAAACCAGGACAGCTTTTTATCACTTACAAAACAAAAGTTAGATTATTTATATGGCCATTCATTAATCTCACCCAGTTAGATCACTGTGATGTTCTCTTTGTCAGATGTCCCAAAAAAACAAGGCTCCAGCTCATTCAGCACACACTATCCAGAATTGTACACAAAAACATGAACACATTATTCCAGTACTTACATGACTTAAGTGGCTCCCAGCGCATCACAGAGTCAGCTTCACTATGCTACTTAAAGTCTTTAAAACACTTAATGGTTTGACTCCCCAGTCTTACCTCTCAGGTCATCAGATGGTGCTTTTACCTGCTTTGGTCTTTTTTCACTGGAGCAAACTGCCTGATGAGAGTTGGTAATGTTGAGGGGAACAAATCAGGTGCTCCTCAAGGATAAGGCAAGTAGTCAAGTTAGGATAAAAAAAAAAAAAACAATGACTGTGTGCAGCTTACTTTTAATAGAAGTCCATGGTATTGATTGGCAGTCTAAAAATGTTGGCCCTTTATTAGGCCTGTATATTTATTAGTTATTCAGTTTTTATCCATGATTTATTAAAGGATTTTTAAAATAACACTTTTCTTATTTCTGAGGCTTGTTATTAGTTACAAAACCAACAATTTGTTAGTCTTTTAGTCCACAGCTCATTGTTCTATTCTGAAGACATAAATCTTTCAAAGTGGCTCACAAATATATAGTTTAATTTTTAAAGAAGGCTCAGTACCTTCCTGAAACTACTGGGCACTCTAGCAACTGTTATTCAAACAGGAGTGAAAGGGCAATTTGTTTGGGACTACATTCTGCTGCGGATTTATGCAAATCTTTGGCTCTAGTAAATTTATACAGCAACACGACAGTTTATGTGGGGATTGAGGTAAACTACGAACTACAGTGCTGATGTTTGGGCAACAAATATGTGGTTCGTTGATGCGTTTTTGGACAACAGTGTATTGTCTAAAAACTGTTAAACTAAAGTATATCAGGTTTGCAAACATGGACACTATTCGTTACTAGGATTTGTAGGAATGGGTCTTTTATGGGATTTGTTAAATATCACTTTTGTTTTTTCTTTTCTAGGTTTCTAAGGGGTAGAATGCTCTGCTTCTAAATGCTATATTAGCCACTTTCAAAAATAACAGCCTGTTGTTTTAATCTGTGTGTCCAGGTTCTTCCCCAGCTTATATGGGACATCACAGAGAGGTTTCAGGGGCCTGACTTTCTTTGCCGATCCGTCAAGTACTTGCAAATTGTGGGCATGTTTGCTTCCTCCTACATGATAGTTGCCATGACAGTAGACCGGCACCATGCCATCTGTTGCCCACTGCAGGCTTACCGTGGGGGTGCAATGTCCCGCTGGAACACTCCTGTCATGGTGGCCTGGGGCCTGGCCCTAGTCCTCAGCATACCGCAGGTAGGGAGGGGTGGACACACAGGCACACACGTACACACTTACAAACGCACACACACAAAAACGTATGTTGAAATAGAAAATTTGAGTTCAGTGGGTGTTCACACCCTGATTTCTACAGTAGAACTCAAGATGTTCTAATTTTAGCACCATGAGGTCACTGAAGTTCAGTTGACGCAGGAGAAAACTGGCTCATGTCTGTGGGTGTGCTGACCCCTGCTTTTATTCGGTTTGTCAGGTGTTCATCTTCTCTCGCTCACAAGTGGCTCCTGGAGAGTACGAGTGCTGGGGTCACTTTGCTGAGCCATGGGGGCTGAAGGCCTACGTCACCTGGATGACAGCGGCTGTCTTCCTCCTGCCCGCCCTCATTATTACCATCTGTCAGGTAATGCTGGTTGTACTGATCGATTTCACAATCTGCACAATCCACAAAACCCATTGACTAAGATGACGTGCTGTAGGCAACATTATCCAACAATGAAGCATGTGGCATGAATAAAATGCTGTTTTGTTTTGGCGGGTGCATTTGGCAGGCGTCATTTGATAATTCATATGGGACTGTGGTTGGTGTTATGTAGCATCCCATGGTGGATAGGCATTCTGGGCCGTCTCCCATCAGCCCTACTACTCTATTTAGGGAAAGATATTTCCAGGGTCTAGTTATTTCCCCTAATTAACACAGCACTAGGAAGACCACTGCTGAGACGGCTGCTCAGAAAATCTGCCCACACTAAGAACCTCCTGGCAGGAAGTGGAATGTACCAGATCTCAGCCAAAATCATTTTTCATTATCGGATTTCAGATTGAGAGGCCTCTTTAGACACTTTGTCAGAAGTATGAAGCAGAAGGAAATAATTCTGAAAGTTGCAAGTGACTGAATAAGTATCATTGTACTTTACTGTACCATATGGTGCTGTGGATTGGTGTGTGGTGTCCAATTAAATCATGCCCTCATAAATGTGTTTTGAAAGTGAAATGTGGCAGAAGAGCTTGTTGACGATAGCAAACTATAAACAATTGAGTTAAAATATATGTAAATATGGGTGACCTGTTGTTACTGGATTTCAAATTATTGTTTTAGTTGCTCAGGAGAGTATGAGGAATCATTTTACTGCAATAAAATTTTATGGTAGCAGCTCTGTAACAGGGTGAATAGCAGTATTTAATAATGATGCGTAAAAATGTCTGACACTGGTTTTATGGCTGACACACTCTCCATTTTGTTTCAATCTCCTGTGAATGTTAAAGCTGAAATGAAAACAAAACTAGTATCTGTATCTGGCATGTGCTAGTCCTAAAATGTAATCCTCAGGCCCAGAGGGATTTCAGTGATGGAATGTATTTTGCACGGTTTCCCTCATTAAACTGTGCAGATTCTTGAAAATATTGTTATGTTTCAGATAAGAATCTTTCGGGAGATCCACAATAACATCTACCTGAAGTCAGAGAGGATGGTGATGGCTGAGCTGAAGAAGAATCAAATCCTCTTCCGTTTCCACAGCTTTAAGAAGGAGGATGAACGGGCCCGGGAGAGGGGGAGACAGGAATCTGGAGGAGGGGGCAGGGATGGGAGAGGAGGACAGCTCCTGAAGGGTGTGAATAATAACCCTCACAATAATAGCCAGGTGGGGGATTGTTACGACTATGTACCATCCGCTATTCAGTATAACAGTTGCCGTGGTGAGCATGTGACAGCAACAACATCGCCAGCACAGCAGCAGCCACTGAACAGCTCAGATTGTCAGGAATCCTACACGTCCTACGAGCTGGCCTCAGGCTCACCTCGCTGCTCCCTGGATTATGCTCCTGCTCCTGTTCATCCTCCAACCACTCCACCCCCAAGCATCACTAAAGCCATGTCCAAAACAGTGAGAATGACCCTGGTCATCGTGCTGGTCTATACTATCTGCTGGTCACCGTTCTTTATTGTCCAGCTGTGGGCAGCCTGGGACCCCGACCCTCCAGACCAAGGTCAGTCACAAATATGCTTTATGGGTGCTGCTTATCCACGATGTCATTTCAAAGAGTTGCTCTGGTACAACATGCACCATTCTGCCCGACTGTACAATTTACCCTAAAAAAACATCAAAAAAGTGTTATAATCACAATCAAGTTGTTTTTCTCAGATTCTCTTTAGCACATTTTATCCACAAAATTACCCTTAACGTACATCTGTTTTGCACATCAGGCAGCCAAAAACAAAAACTTAACGATTGGATCTGGTTTATCACAACAACCTCTGATCAGTGCTATTGCAGTGAGTAAGACTGAATACAATCTCACTCATTATTCCATGCAACACCTAGATGCAGCTCAGATGTTGTAACTGTGAGTGAAAAGAACAATGTTCTTTTTGATGCACTGCCCCTGGATGACATCATTGGCCTCTGTGCATTTTGGCAAACAAACAGCATCTGTTAATGTCTTCACTAGCAGCCAGCGATGAAACAAGTAAAGCTACTGTAGCCTTAAGTTGTGGCTGATATAATGGACTGAATGGATGTCCTCTGATCTGAAGCTAAAGACATTCATCAGAGGCCAATAAATAACTTGTTTATATCCCCTGCTGATTTTGCACCACTGCCAGATGTTGACATTTCATCAACAATGATCCGTGCCAGCAGCTTGCACACATAATTAAATCACAAGCAGCAGACACACAGTGTATGGTATGTAAGCTTCCAAGCACACACACATACACACAAAGTGTAGTCACATGCAGATACAAGTGTGCATACCCATGAATGAATACTTTCTGGCAAATCCCCTTTACAAACACAGCTGATTATTATCAGCTTTGTATTCTAAAATCTATTAGTTCTTATCTGTTGTCATAAATTGGCAGCAGTGAAATAAGCATGTTTAACTTATTACATAAAAGACTTATATTAACAGTAAATCAGAAAAAGGAAGTATGTAGAGTTTTGTCCATCTGTGATATTTACAGTCCTTTCTATTCCTGAAGGAAATGAAATATAAGACAATAGTCGTGGGTAGTTTATATTCAAACTGATTATATATAGATACATATGTATGTTCTGTTCATAAAAGAGCAAAGAACAATGTGATATATTTGATCATTTGTCCCCAGTATGGAAAAATGTTACCCTCCAGCTCACAAACTGTACTTGTGAAAATGAAAGTTTTTATGTTTGTTTCTGCATCTGTGTGTATGTGCATTTGTCCTCTGCAGGAGTGGCCTTCACTATCCTGATGCTGCTGGCCAGTCTGAACTCATGCACCAACCCATGGATATACACAGCTTTCTCCAGCAGCGTGTCCAGAGAGCTGCAGAACTTGCTGCACTGTGGGTCACGACCTGGCCGCCGGGGCTCCCTGCCTGACGACTCCACTACCACACACACCTCCACCACCAAGGACAGCCTTTACTGACAAAGGCAGATGAGACGGAAGCAGACGTACAGAGAGACATGTTTGAAAAAGTCATGCGTGTGTGCACACGGGAGTGTTGCAAGAACTTGCTGTAGGGCACAACCCTGCCACCACCACCACCACCTCCAGCGTCGCTGCCTGAGAACAGAGACTGCTGACCTCCACTAGATGTTTCCATCAACAAAGGACAGATGTACCATCAACAGGGCCTCTTTCTGCATTCAGCTGTCCACTTCACCCCAGCAGTGAGGAAGCGTGTCATTGAAGATGTCAACACCATATTATGGGTGCACTATGGATTACACAATGGCAATCAGTAACAACATCTGTAACGCAACATGGCCTTGATGCAAAGAGGTTTTCACCTCAGTTGCTCTTGAGTTGGACCTTGTGCATTGATTCATAGAAGAGAAACTCTTGCCATACTCAGACAGAGCAGAGCAGGAGGAATGCAAGGGGTGGATCACTGCATTAATGGTTTTGCGGCACGCCTAATGTACAAAGCAGCAGACAGTGTAGAGAAAACAAAAGAGCAGTCTGAGGGAAAAGAGAGAGACACACACACACACACATGCATGCAGACTGCTGCTGGAGTGAAAGCAGACAGGGGCTGACATGGATGTTAAGGCTGCAGGAGCAGTCCTGAGAAGGCTGTAGTTGAAAATCTAATAATGTGAACAAGGTTTGTTAAATCAAAGAAAGTGGATCAGAGTCGGATGCTTGAGGGTGAATTCATAATCACTCAGGAGGAATCGGAGTCAAGTCACCGCCACCATGAGCCGTGGAACACCGTGGATTAACACAGACAGAAACACTCACAAACAACCAGAAGTGTGAGGGGGTGGGTTAGGCCTAGAAGAATACAAATGAACAATCCAGGTTTCCGCAACCAACAGGGACACACTTATGTGATTGTATTTCATACAAACACACCATATGAAGTGCAGAAAATGAGCTTCCTGTCATGCTCTTCTGGAAGAACACAAACATTATGCTGACGTCACAGGAAGAAAATAAGGAATAAGAAACATTCAGCAGCATTCCATGAACAGTGACGAAAAAAATAAATAAAGTATATTTATTGAAAATGTAAGGCACATTAGATATTATTACATCTTGTGTTAGATAAATGTTGAATGTAAATCATACAATTATTATGGTCCGGTACATGTATGTTAACAGAAAATAAGGAGATTTCTAAACCAAAGATTTTTTAAAGCTCGGCTGTAGAATCAGTTCAGGTCCTCTAACAGTTAAGATCCTCCAAAGCTTCACCAGATGAGACATTATGTCTATTAAGACATTTAAGAAACTGCTGCTTGTCAGTTTAAGAAAAGCCTCTTATCAACAGTGAAAATACTCCCAGTCAAAACCAAGTGCCTGTAATGTCAGAGGACCTTTTCAAAGGGGCCTCCCTCACCGGATTAATCCTCGAATGATGTCAGCCATGTTATTCTTAGGCAGAGCTACCAGCAGAGCAGGGATCATTGGTTATATTATATCACACCATGAGCCATGAATTCTTTTATCTACTTATTTATTGTTGTACAAATGAAAATATACACATAAATATACATTTCAGTTTCTGTTACTGATTGATAATTGTGTACAGTTTTTATATCACATTTTTTCAGTGTAAAAAAATTAGCCCCTCAACTGCATGATATACTTAAATGGTAATGTTGTTTTTTTTGTTGTTGTTGTTTTTTAAAGTATGATTATATAAGCTACTGGACATATGCCAATGTGATAGGTTTCTGTGTGTATAAAATGAGATTAACCTTTACTGTATATGGTCAAGATGGTTCAGATGAGAATATCTGTGTGTTTTTTTAAAGCTGTTCAGTCACCTTGGGCCAGTTCAGTATATCCTTTTTTTCCATGTTATGTGAGTCAGCGGGACAATACTGGGATGCTTTCAAGGTGTCTTGGGAGTACACGTCTGGGTCGAAGGAGAAGCCTCACCTTTTCCGCTTTGCGGCCATAGTGTTTTGGCTTTCGTCACGTCGCTGTGTATTTGTTCCCCAGACACATGCCTCCACTTTGATTCTTTGCCAAATGAAATGCTAAAGCTGCAGCGTCCCGTGTCTCACTTTGTTATATCAGGAAATAGATGAACTTCTCCCAAACCCTCAGGGTGTTCATTTATTTTTTTCTTCCTGACAGGATGTGGAGAGGTCAGAGGATGATTCTTCGCTGTTGAAAGAGCCAAACTTCAGATCCATCCAGCCTTTCAGACTGATGAGAGATGCCAAACACACTTTACTGTGCATCACACTGTCTGTACAGCCATTAGCGGGCATTACAGAAACTAAATAATGAATGTACTCCAATAGATGGAGAATCTTTTACAACCACCTACAAGTATCCAATTATAATTAGACCCATCATTGCAGAGAATCTCCCTGTGATTCTGCTTTGTTTCAGAGGGCCTGACCTCATCTGTTATCACCCCAACCACCATCATCCCCCTTGTCAGAGCATATGATAGATGGTCTATAGGGTAGGTCACTGCTTTTTTGTAATCATGCACTGTGTGTCAGTGTGTGTCTGTGTATGCTGTACATCCTAATGCTCCAGGTTTTCAAGCTGAATTGAGGTTGATGTCTAAACTCAAGGTCACTTCTTCATTACAGAGCTTCCTGGCAAGCCTGTGGATGTGATGGGGGTTGGGGGGAGTATAAGGGAAATAAATGATCCAGCTTTGTGGCTGTCACAAGGGCAGGAAAAAAGGTGAACTTCTCTCTTGAAATCATTTAGGGTCAGACAAGGAGTGCATACAGTGGCTCTGAAGAATGACGGAGCACCCCCAGCCTTGACCAAAGTCATTATAAATCAGACCTGGAGCCAGGAGCTTTACTATACTGTGCAATGTGTCTGCATTGCTTAACTTTAGACCCCTCTGCAGACCTGATGACTGCTGGCGCTGCTAGTAAGCTCCTTCCAAGACACTGGGAGGCATATCTGGCCCCGACAAACTTACACAACTAGCCCCAGTTTGCGTGTTAGCCAAGAGCACTGGAGCATCATACTTTATAATCAGAGGAAGCAAAAGAAAAACAAGCCGAGCAATCTGTCTTGACTTCTCAAAACATGCAATTTCTTTCACTCATCTCCCTTCAGCTTACTTTTTTTTCTTTCTGTTTTTAACTTTCTGTCTGTTAAAGCAGCTGAGAATTCATTTTGAGTTTGTTGCACTCAAAAACATTTTCTCACATAGAAAAGCATCTGCACCTGGTGTCTTTATTTACAACAATTTTATAGTTTGACTACAACTATTTTCAAGGGGATTTTTGCCTAATATAGACACACTATACCTGTAATGGTGGCAATTATGATTCTTGAGAAATTCAGTCACTTAATTCTTGAGAGAAGACAAAGTGCTCACTGTTTTTAAAGGGGTTATTTCCAGAGCCAGGGGGATCAAGGCTTTTATCGCTTGCACCCACCTTGTTTTCATTACTTAAAGCATGCTTGTGTCTACGCTTCAACGAGAACCTGTGGGGTTTCTTTTCTTCATAGTAAAAACTGGCATGTGGACAGTGTGCGATAAAAGCCATTTTACGGGAGTTCGTTCAACATGCTTTCATTGGATTTATAGGCAACGAAACAATTTGTTGTGGTGTGTCCGCTCCTGTTTAACCTGCAGTATTTCATGGCTCATGGACCAGTTTTGAGCGCTGCACGGAAATGAAAAAAATGCTCTAATACAGTGGTTAACTTTTCAGTGTGAAATGTGGAGGGGATGTCTAATATGATGAAGGTAAATAGTAACAAAAAAAGGGTATTTTTCTCTCTTGGAAAAATGGATGCACAAACAGGACAGGAAGAGGGAGATAACAGAGAGGAAAGCACAAAAGCTTGGAATTGACTTTGAGTTTATTCACTCCACTCCAGACACAGTCCAACTGTTGTGGTTGAAGTGGCTATACATATAATATGCCTGTACGCTGTACACGGACCTGCACATCCGTGAACTAAGCCGAACAATAATTGTTATTGTAGTGTAAGGAAGGGGAAGTGGACATGAAAAGAGACAGTCTGTTTTCTGATTATTGTGTTAGTCTACAGTTTGTTGACCTTGTTCAGCTTTACAAAAAAAGTGCGAAGAACGAAAAGTAAAAACAGTGCTTGTGGCAGAGACAGAAAGTGTGACTTCATGTGAGAATCATTTGTGTGACGCCAGTTTCCACATTGCTGAATCTCACTAAGCTCATTGGTGTCTGCCCCAAGAGTTGGTGCTTAACACACCTCTGTCAAAGCAGATTTGCTCTGCCTCGCAACACACACACATATACAGATTTTTCTACAGTAGCTCCTATTTCTTAGTAAAATTGTTATGTCTTATGTGATAATAAAGAAATGATTAATTAATTACAGACTTATGCATACAGCACATCTACAAAGTTACAAGGTGCTTTGCATTGGTAAATCAAGATTGTGTTGTGTAATTATATAAAAAATAAATGTGATTCAGATTTGTTTGTTTAATGTGACCTTGAATTAGTATCTGAAATAACAATAATAGTAATTATTATTATTTCAAAAACCCACGGATAAACATTTCACCACTGAAAGGATAACTTCCTGCGATTGCAATCATTGTGAAACCAAAACAAAATATTTTATTCCACTTCTGCAATTATCTGCATTGCTGTGTGGTCTGGAGTTACACACTCTGAACTCTACCACACAACAAAGAGAGAGAAGTCTTGTGTCATCATTGACTCAGCGGGCCTCTTTGAGGGTTTGTTTGTTCATTCCATTAATACCCCTCGATCAAGCTGTCCCTCACTTCCCAGAGTTTAATAGTTGACTTCATTCGAGATTGTCTGGATTCACTCTGACTACTGTCTTTTCTGAACTACCGTCTTTTCTGAACTACCAACACTGTGATGTCTCTATTTGCCAAGGAGAGGACGAAAGCTGAGATGTGCTTACACCACGAGAGTGTCTTGTGTTTGTGCTGACAAAGCTGCTGAAAAACGATCATATGAGATGGTTCTTGTGTACACTTTACATTGTGTTGTGTTTATGTTCGTGAATCATGTTTCTCACAAAGTTTACACTAGTCTCATGGGAGTCAGTGAGAAGTTGCAGGTGTGCTTTTGTAGACTAAAAGTCAGACCTCTCTGTTCTGTACAGTATGTGCAAAGAGTGTTTTAGGCCAGCTACAGAAATAGACACGCTAAATTTAAACCTCTGTAACAAATCAGATGTAGAAAAGCAGAAGATTGTTCTAAGTGCCGACGTGAGTGGCAAACTGGAGTGAGGTAAATGTAAAACATAACAGAGGCTCAAAGACCATTATGCCATGTGTTGCATTATGTTAGCAACAGCTGATACTGAACCAGTAAGAATCACGTGTAATCTTTGCACGAGGAAATAACTGGCCTCACTCTGTGGCCAACTGGGGATTTAAAGGCAACACAGAGCTGCCACAGTGTGTTCAGCTGGTGGCACTGCAACACAGCAAGCCAGGAAGACCAGGAAGGCTCCCATGTCTGTTTACCAATTTAACACCTTCAATGTATTTTGTATTTTATATTGGTGTTCACTGAAAGAAAACATGACAGGACATTAGCTGCTGGTGTGCAGCAGGGTATAGAGCACAAACCTCTCCATGAATATGTAATTTCAGAGGGACAGTTATGCCTCTCCTCTGTGGACAAAAACGGCCCCAATATCCAATGGGAGTTCAGCTACAACCTCAGCGTTGAACATGTTTATAACAGTAACAGCAGAGTTTTGTTGACTACTATAAATCATATTAAATATAGTCAGACGATCAATTATTTTATAGTAGGAGTCACTTTTCATCAGTATTATATATGGATCTTTCTCTATGGAAATATTTAGGAACTGTTAATCAATTCAAAATTACTTTATTTATCCCCGAGGGGAAATTCAATTAGTCTGTTAGCTTTTCTGTAAATTGTTGAAGAATTAGACAGCCTGATGGCTGTAAGAGCGAAGGATCTTTTAAATCTCTCCGTCCTGCAACGGAGAGAGAGGAGCCGACCACTGCTGTTTTTTTTGGTCCATAAAGGTGTTGTGTAGCGGATGATCCAGGTATTTCAAGATGGCATCGAACATCTTGACAGTGCATCTCTCCACCACTTCCTCCAGTGTGTCCAACCTGGCTCCAATCACAGAACCAGCTCTTTTGACTAGTTTGTAGCAACTACGTCTTAGAAATATCTGCATAACCAATCTAAATCTGCTTGGGACCAGTTATTGTTTGATCTAGATGAGGTCAAAAGAAATCATCTAGACTTTGCCAATTTACCACTGGCAACCAAATAAATAAATAAAAAAGATAAAAGAAAAAGGCTTAATTGTTGACCTATTGCTATGGAACAGAAAAGCATGAATCTTCCAGAATGTATTGTGGGGAAAAAGAAGAATATGTAGAAAAGCCAGTCTGTCACTGGATTATGACATGAAGCAACATATTACACTGGAAGAGAAACAAGCCATTTATTCATTTTAATGGAAGAGACAATATCCACTAAGCCTGTTCAGGCCAGCCAGTGCAGTCACATAATTGTCAATTTATATGCACAGAAGGCTTGACCTCTCTGTGTTGGTGTTCAGCACAGCTGTACAAGTCCCACTCTGACCAGTGTATCCACCTGGAAGGACAAGGGATAATCTAGTCTGGATGTAGAAACATATTTTAGGGCAGGACCAAATACAGAGAATATTCTATTGTTTGTTTTTTTTATTTATGTGGTCGTGGTTAATTGATCTGGTTTTACAAAAAAAAAAACAAAAAAAAAAATTACACATTTCCAGACGTACTGAGAAGACAAACTTGTGACAAAATGAATCTGTTCATTGATAAGACTGACCGCATACAGACACAGTCTGAATACAAAAATACAAAGACTGCTTCTCTTGCTCCTCATCCAAAAGCAGATCACGTGGCAAGGTTTTGTTGGTTTGCAACAACACTGGATGATGGATCGCTGGTCGAGCTATTCAGTCTTTAACGATCCAGTGGTTAAAAAAATGGATTTTGGATCAGTTTATGCTTGGATGGTGCTCTTTGCACTGAAAGCCATGTAGTAGACCAGAATACCAAGGAGGGCAGCCACCACCTCAGTAGACACCCATGGGCCGTTCCACGCACCCTGGAGAGAGATTAAAAAAAAAAGAAAAAAAAAGATTACAAGTTTACAGAGAGTAGCAAAGCTGATTGCTCAGATTGAACCTCATATCACAAAGTACACAACAACTTATCAGATACATTCTTAAAGTGGGATGTTACTCTTAACAGGTCAATCAAACCTGAAGAAGACATTGTATATATATATATAATAAATATATATTTATTTATGTTTATTTATTTTTTCCCCCCTCTGAACAAAATCTACATTTTTCAGTCCAATAATTTTGTACAGTTAAGTTAAAACCTACATCACTGTCTTCCCAGGCTAGAATGGACTACTGAGCATCTTCATAAAAATATGTTTTTCATGAATGAAGGGCTTTGAGGTAAGACTTAGAAAATGACTCTTTTCCCTATAGAGCAGCATGGTTGCTGCAATAGTGTCCTGGGAGTTATTAGATCTCATTTACTGAAATTAATAATTATTACAAAATGCTTGTTTTAAATGAATGTCTACTGCTTCACCATGGTATAATAATTGTGATTGCACTCTTGTGTGCGGTCTGAGGGTCTGTAAGAGGCTCACCCTGTGGTCAATGTTAACGGAGAAGAGAGGCTGGATGGCATTTACATCTTCATTATTTCTCTGGGCCTGGAACATAGAAGAAGCACATATATAATTCAAATTAAGCAGCTTTGCCTTAACAAGATAGCTACATTGAAAAACAGCTGCATCACAAAGGCATTAAATGATGAGCTTATCAACTGAACATTACACACTCACCTTGCGCAGAGAACTGTAGGACTCCTCATCGAAGAATTTGACCTGGTATGTTCCAGAGCTGGCCTGTTTGTGAGGAAGACTCCAGGACACCTAGTGGAAGAAGTCAAATATTGACAAATTGCTAAAAATGTATTTCAGGAGTATCTGAACTCTAAGCCTATTTGGACAGTCTCTCCTCAGACATATTAATGGTGTTGCACTCAGTAGCACATAGTATTCAAATTAACATTTTTAAAGTGTTTTTTTAATTTTTTTTTTTTTTTTAAATGAACAAGAGCTTGAGCGATGTTCAGATTCTTCCAACTTTCACACCTTGTCAATCGCTGGCTTCAACTAATGGTTATTTTAATTGCTGAATCATTTTTATTATCGATTAGTTGGCTGGTCCTTAAAATGTCAGAAAATGATGGAAAATGCTGATCACTGTTTCCCAGTGCCCAATGTGACATCCTCAAATATCTTGTTTTGTACACTTTTTTTAAAATGTCAAAAGTCTATTTTCAAAATAGCTGACAACTGATTGATTAATTGTTGCAGATCTAAGCATTCATTTCAGAAAGCTACGATAAATTGTGGAATGCATTTCTCCCTGTGAAATGTTCTCTGTGCTCATTGAAAAATCTGATTTATGATTGGGATTTGGGACATCACACAGTTGGGAGCCAATCTTGGTTCAATGTTCAACTTGGAAGGGGTGATGTGGAAACTTGAAGCTTGCAGAGCACATACACTGAGAACTGAAGTAGTAGTGGGAGTAAAGTACGATACATCTTGTGTCTGACAGCTAAACCCACTTATATCTTGAAACAGGTCTGCAGGGGGATCTTTAAACTAACCAACCACTTACAGAAGTTGTGTGACGGTTATATTAATTTTAAGTAGTTGAATTGAAGCCAAGCTCTTAACCACAAACGTTCAGGGTGGTCCAGAACAAGGATCTACGTGTGTAGTTAGCAACTGAAATTTGTAATTGGACAACGCTCTACTGCTTATCTCATACTGGTTCTTCTCCCTTTGAGATCAAGTACTACCCATGAAACACAAGCACAGTGAGATACAGCGAGCATATATAAACTTGAGATCATTTCCATACCTGGTACTTGCCCACGTCCTGTCCTCTAGTCACAGGGAACTGTCTCCCATTGACATCAGCGTACAGAGTCACACTCTGGAGAAGACAAAACATGACCATCAGTGAGCTCTAAAACACTCCCATACACAGTCTGAGTGAAGTGTTGCAGGAGGACACTCACCTGTGCTCCGTTGGCACAGGCCAGGCTGAGCTCAACGATGAAGACAGACTCGGAGGAGATGACGGCATCTGAGGTTGTGTAGGCCGACGGAGTGATCACTGGGTCTGTGCAGCTCTCTCCTGAGGGCAGAGCTGAAGTTAGCTAAACATCTAGGACAACAAGGCACCCTTTACGCATCTCTCTACTACTAATAACCCCCGTAACCTCGTTCATTTAGGACACGTGTGGAAATGATGTGACATGAGCCGGTGAATGAAGTGCTAGTTAGAGCTGCTTAGCACTCCAAGCTATAACTAACAAACCCCCGACAACCAGAGCTCCTCCGCCGGCTCGGTTCCCCGCTGACTTACCTGAGCAGGCAACCACTAGTAGGGCGAGGAAGGCGGCTATCCGGATCATCATGGTTTCTCAGGTGTTTCTAGTTGTTTATTGTCTCCAGCTGCTGCAGCTCTCGGCTCCTTTCTCAGTGAGCACAGGGAAGAAGTCCACCTCAGCGCACAGTCGGGACACTACTGCGGCTGCGCAGCAATGACGTGGACTGTACTGCCGCAGCGCATTCTGGGAAAGAACTCTGGGCGACACGTCATCTTACCTTTATTTATTTTTCTCTGGCATATGATTGATATCCCAGTGATTTTATAGAAATTACAATTAATAATTGAAGCCTATGGGAGAAATGATAGACCTCAATAGTAAAGTTGAAACTAAACTTCTCTGACACAGTTTGGCCCACAGACTCTGTCCAAACTGTAAAAGTGTAGCCTGCTATGCAGGATTTGTTGGTTGTTGTTTGCAAACACAAAGTTGGCCCCATCTTAGCCCAATTTCCGCGTTCCCAATGGGAAATTTCGACTGGAACACCCCCTTAAATCCTCACCAGCTCCAATCTCAAAATCCAAGGCGGTGGCCCAATGCATCAACAGTGTGAAAGTTGTAGTAATGTCCTGTTTATTAGCCTAATTTGTGTCTCATTAAATTAGTCGTACACATAGCACTGTCCAACAAAATACAGCAAAATGCATTTTTATCAGCTAGTTTTGCTATCAATGGCTCACCAGGCTTGAGAGGGTTAGGGTTAGGGTTAGGGTTAGCAATTGGAACATTTATTTCCTATGCTGTGCACACACACTTGCAGGGAAATGACACCTATTTTTTTTTTTAAAAATTTTAAGCAGGCTTTTGAGATCTATACCTTAATAGATAGGGAGAGCACAGTCTGACTTTCATTGATAGCACTGCAATCCTGTTTCTCAAATTTACAAATTCTCTCTCCCTTCACACAGTGTTTTACTCTTTCAAAGGCATTAACAATTATTATCAGGCACTGAAGCATCTCTTCTTTAATTTCAGTTTCTGAATCGTGAGATTTGTTGTTTATCTTTGTCTTTTATGATAGGAAATTGCATACTTGGGTTTGGACTGCTGGTCTGACAAACAAGCAATCGGCAAATTAATCTAAACTAGAAAACAATTGCTAGTTGAAGCCCTAATCTCACGTGAGTAGGGCTGAGAAATGAAAACTAAAATGTCAATCAACAATTATTTTTTAAAAAACCAGACACTTCTTAAAATTCTAGTTTACAACAACACCCATAAATCTGATTGACAACTGTAGATTTTATTTATGGAAAATAACCATATAATTCCATTAGCAGCACAATTAATTTCAGAGTCTCAAAAAAGCGCAAAAAACTACAAATAACAGAGAGAGAGAAAAAAAATAAAAAATCATAATCATAATCATAATCATAATGTTGTTGATTAAAAATAAACAATTGTTGTCATTGTTACACTCTTTCAATTGATCTCTACTAATTGAAATTAAGCTTTGTCATAAGATCAATAAGGAAGATCTCTATAATCACACTCTGTCTTTAAATACCAAGGGTAAACATTACTATTTCTCTCCATTTTGTTTCTCATTCACTTCCACTTTCCAACACTGTCAAAATCCCTTCATTCTCACTTCTGACATCACCACAACTGATCAATGATCTTTTTAGGTGCGTTCCTCTAGCCAATTAAACTAGTGCTGATCTTCCAATATCATTGCAATTCTGGTCTCCATTATTTGTAATTAATTTTATTTACAAATGTTTAAGTTTATTCAAAAATGTAATTTTTCAAAGAAATTACTAACATTTTCCTTCATGATTACTCTTATTTTTTGAACTCTCTAAAGTATCACGAAACATCAAGCACCATATCACTGATGACTACATGATTCCTCTCTAAATATGGTTTTAGTTTGAGTTTGAAATGATCCCAGTCATGACCCTTTTTGAGTTCTGTGTTTGAGAAGTTCCACATGTTGACTGCACAAACAGAAAAAGCCATCTGAGTACAGATTTATGAAAGAGCCCCTTACAATTCCTAGTATGGCTTTCAGTTATCTGACAGTTATGGGTTTCATGGCTCACTGTCAGTTACCTAACAGTCATACTTTGCAGATTCAGATATAATATTAAAAATATGATCATCTCATAAAATATGTCGCATTAAACTGCCCAGCCCAATAATCTCAGTCTCAACCAGCTTTTAAAGTATTAAAGTGCTTTTTACACATTTATGCAACAGCACAGATGTAACTAATGCTGACAGACTGAAGAGTTAGATAAACTTACTGGAATACAGAGCTGTCCCTGTGGAGCCATCATTGTATTTTTCTCCAATAACAAGTCAAAATGTGTAATGTGTGGAAAAAGGTATTTTGCCAAAATTTCTTGAAATGACATTCTTTTTAACAACCCCATTTCATATTTTTAGTTTGTGTAATACAATCCGTTTTTGATTCTGTTATAACAATATTTTTTTTAAAAGCCTACCTATAATGAAGACCTAAATAAATTTAAGGTAAGTTCCTCACCCATGTTTTGCAAAAACAAAAAGAAAGCTTTCAGAATAGACAAAATATTTATTTGGCATGTTGCCTAGATATACAGTTTAAAACAAGTATTTAATATATACAAATCCCTTGCAGCAACAGTATTCACAGTATTCTTATCAACTTTGTGCATCCATCTCAGTTTGGTAAACAGACATTTGAAGAAGCGTGGATATGTGCTCCTATGTAGATGTGCAGTGCTGACTTAAAGTCACTGAGAAAAATTGGCCTTAACTGGAAATAGTTGAATATATCAACTACTACACAGATGAAGATATTCATAAGTCATAACCACATCCAAATATACACAAGTAAAGCAGTGCATTTCAAGTAGGTTTCCACATGATACTGCACATCTGCAGTCACAATGGGGTTCTGCTGTACAAAACACGAATGAAAGAGCCTCTGAGTATCGAGCCACACTGAAGAGATGCCCAAACCAATCACAGGGGCCACAGAGTAGTGACTATGGGTCAGTAATCTTATTTTCTAGAAATAGATGTGTTGAAAGCCGCTGTCAGGGCACATCACCCTACACCTCAGTGTTCATTTGTATCATCTATTGATGCCTGTCCCCTCAGTCCATTGGATTTGCCACTTTGAACATTCATACTCTCCCCCTGCGTCCATCCTGCTTTCCTTTCCTTTGGAGAGCTTGGGCAGAGGGAGAGGAGGCGGTGGAGGAGGGCTCTTGCTGTGTTTGCTGCGTGACGAGCTCCTTGAAGACTGAGTCCATCTGGCGATAGACCTCCTGTAAGATGAAATAAACAATGTTGATGGGAGAGAAAAAGACAAAACCGTCTTTGTTCTCTGCATTGCCTTCAGCTCAAGAACTTCTGATTTTGTTATAATAATCACTTTTATAATGGTTTATCATTGATATCTAATGCTTTCCTTTGTAGATCAGTTATAAGCCATCAGTTAAAACACTTTTTTGGCTTATGTCATCCTTCTTTTGAGCTTTCAGGTAATTAGACAGATCAGTCCATTGTCCCACCTTGTCCCCCAGTGCTACAGAGCATCTAGACCAAATCTATTTATTAGCAACGTACTAAAATTTACAGCTACACTCTTGATGTGTTGTGGTAAAAAAAAAAAATGTTATTAATAAATTAAATATTGTAGGTGATTGACTATTTTCTGCTGATGGCTCCTTAGAACATGGTAAACCCATGACCCTTTATTAATAGACCATTAGTAAATCATTTAATTACCTATTAGTTACAACTTACTGCACATGTTGCCACTACTCTAAAATCAAATGAGAAAGAAGACAGACCTTGTCTACTTTTGCAGTTTCCTCAGAGGATAAGTGATCCTGACACCTGTATGCAGAAAAGACAAACACATTTTATATTTATTTCTTCACGTAAACATGACAACTCAGATGTAAACGTGCGACATTCAGTGGTACTCACTCTCTGCGCACATAGCCAGGAGAGTGGCCCCGTCGTGGCTTGCTCTGTGGCCCCAAAGGAATCTGGAGCATTAACTTTCCCGCTGAAGTGATGCTGCCCCCTATTGGTCCCCCTGTCAACTTGTTATGGTCAATGGAACTGCTGCTGTTGGCTCTTGGACGCTCTGCCTTTTTCTGTGGAAGTGCTGCAGACGAGCTGGTGCATTGGTCAGCTGAGGATCCCATTTCCACTTCTGTTTGCGCATCACATTGAAATTGTTTATTTTTCAGAGACACCATCACAGAAAAAAACTAATACAAGCATTTAAACTCACCATCTTTACTATGAGAGCACTCAGCATCCCCATCTCCTTCATCGATGATAGGCTCGCTGTGATGAAAACATAGTTACATAATCAGTCTATTATACACTTTGTGAATGTTGTGTGCATGCATGTGAACATCTTTTCTCTTACCAATCATCCTGTTCCAGTGTCATGCACATCTCGTACACAGGGCCTTGTACTTCACTCTGGCTGGGGAAGATGCTTTCATGCTGAAGGATAATGTCCTTCACCAGGGCATTGATCTGAGGCTGCAGGGTGACAACATCATCATCTTGGGCCCCTCTTACCAGACTTGGGCCAAAACACACTGCCAAGTTGTAAGGCTGCATCATGTTCTCATCACTGTACTGAGACACACTAGAGACAGGGAGCAGAAAGAGAAAAGAAAATAGAATGAAGCAATACAAAAGTACAAAAAAGATGACGTTGAGAGGCATATAGAGGGAACTTCTCCAAAATATTTAATATTACACTATTGAAACTGTAGTTGTTTTGTATGTTTATGTTATTTAATACAATAGTAGTATAAATAAAATGTGAAAAATACATCACACTTCTGGCAGATCAAATGTGTATAAGACATTAATAGAACAAAACATTTTTAATGTTTGGCCCCATTAACTCCTTTCCAGAGAGACACATTTTGATTTGACTGATACAGACAATTCTTTTTGCCTATAGATATACTGAACAGTGACGGCTGCATGAGCTACAATACTCACTGATGAAGGAATGCAAAGAGGTATCTCATGACAATGATGACTGGCTCTGGGAAAGAAGAGATGACCATTTTGAGCTGAGCAGCTCTCTCTGACTCGTTCTTTATTTCTGAGAAAAGGTGATGAAAGACATGGGCTTGCGTTGTTCATTATTGGCCACACTCACATTTCAACACATACACCAACACACTCACGGGCAGATTCAAGGAGTTGGCTGGTGCTGTCGATGGGGAAGAGTGGACTCTCCAGACCTCTAAAATAGAGTTTCAGCACTCCGGCAACAGAGTCCAGGTCATATCTCTGCTCACCCAGGGGGTCTTCTCCTGCAATGAAGCCCACAGCACACTGCCCCACATTATTCATGCTCCACAGTATGGGGAGCTACTTTAATGTTACATACCTGACATGTCAATACAAAAAAATAAAAAAAAACACACAGGTCTACCTTGCTCAAATGCATCCCTCAAATTGTTGACCACCATCTGAGACCCTGGCACCCTAAATATCCCCTCATGGTGGAGACCTGATGGACAGACAGATTATTGCAAGTTATCAATATGTAAAATAAGTCAAAACATTTAGATTCAATTCAAATATATATTTAAAGCCACTATGAGTTGAATTGTTCACATTAAAGCATCTATTTATTCTGCAGCACTTATAGAGTCCACACAGAGATTTTAAGTCACATGTTTACCTTAAATATGTCTTACATAGACCTCTCAGTCTTCAGCCTTGAATACTTACCATTAAGGTTGATAAAGCGAATGCAACTTTCCACAACAATTGGAATCTGTTGTCCTGAAGCCTGAAAGAAATACATTTAATGATGAATTTTCAAAAGCAAAGAGTCAAAAAACAAAAAAACTACTGATTATGCAGATCAACAGAAAAGTCTGAAAGAGGAAATGGTGAGATCATGATGGTAGTTACCTGTATGAAAGACAGCATGTCTCCATTGAAAAGTTTGTGATTGTGTATCAAATTGGAACTTGAGTGATTTTTCCTGACACGCATAGACTTTCCATTAAGCCTGCAGAGCAAGATACCACACCATGAACACACAGTTTACTCTGTTACACAGTTTACTTTGTTACAATTGTGTAACTTCTACAGAGTTTCCACAGTAAACATTATGTCTTGTAATGATTATATATACTATAAGACCTCATTAAATATTCATCCCTACCTTGGCTGATGTTCAGCTGACGCTTCAGCTAGGAAGATGGGGAAAAAAAAGGGGGGGGGGGGGGGGGATTAGAACAATCTTACCAGAAAACCAGTGAGAAGAAATGAGAAATGCATTAAAATGATTAAAAAGTTAATACTTTACTTACAGTTAAAAAAAGGAACAACAATTTATTGGTAATGGCAATGCATTAGTTCCTATATAACACTTCAATTCAGCATTTTGCCTTTCGCTGTTGTGAGAAATACAGAAGTGATACCTTTTTCAACAGCCACTTTAAGCAGGTCATGCTTGGCTTGCAGTTTAGCCACCAGAGAGCTGCCAACAAGGTACTCTTTTACTCTCTGTAAAATAACACAAGTTGTTACCATGCTGTTGACATCATTGTCTGTGGTTCTTATCATCACCATCATCAGTGTCAACCAAACCCTCATTGTCAAACCAAAAAAAACACATCTTAACCACCAACTGCATATTATCAAACACCTTCCAAAACTGTGCCATTCCTGGTCTATTACTTTAAAAACAGACTCACAGTGAAGTAGAGGTTTTCTATTTCCAGCAGGTTGGCCCTGCGACGGGCCACAGTGGCCTTGACTGCCAGGTTCTCAGTGCTGCCCTCTTGAGATGAACTGCTGCCGCTGCTGGGTTCCAGATCATCGTCACTAATACCCTCCAGCAGGTTGGACTGGGCTGCTGACATACTCTTAGTGGCCTGTGTGGCAGAGACAACAACTGGTACTGACATGCAGCTGAATTGGCTGGGTGATCAGGTCAGAATATGGATGACTCAGATGTTCAGTCTGACTCTGTACTAACTGGCATTTTGATGATGATGTGTAAAATACCAGTGTCAGAAAATATTTCAAGTTTCAAGCTTTCAATCTGATTATTGAGCTGAGTTTGAGTTGAGGTTTAGTGTTTTTGTCTATGTGCGTTTTAATGATTAGGACGATTTCTAGCAGCAGTTACTGACCAATAAGTGTAAATTACTTCTAATAGATTCTGTAAGTGCTGTGTGAATGTGCTACGGTGCTTCTTTCCATATTTCCTTCAACTCAAGATACACAGGTCCATCCTTTGGAATCACACAACATAACATGAGTAGATACAGTAGAGCCATAAAGAAAGTGATAAGGAGGGTTTAAATGGGTTGTGTGAACTTGCTTTACCTCCTCGGTTTCCTGGATGATTGCCTTTAGCCTGGTTTGTATCTGTTTGAATCTGGTTTCCAGGTCACATATCATCTCACAATCTGCACTAACTTCAGAAACCTAAGAGACACAAGAGGTGATGCCCAACAGCTAAGAAATGCACACACTTACTAAAAGGTGTTTACACAAAAACACACACATGCACACACCTGGTCTCCATCATGAGGCTGATAAGGGAAGCGAAGGGGCATACAGAAGGTGTTGTAGTGGTCCTGCAGCAGGGTGTCTCTGTCCCGGCTCTGGTCCAGTTCTGACACAGACCCTTCGAGCTGCTGCAGTCCTGTGCTCAGGTTCTGCTGGGCCCGCCACCGACTGGACAGGTAGGCCTGCATCACCCGGCCCAGAGAGACGTGGTACCCTTCATCTGCACACTGAGGGTGACATAGAAATCTCAATATCACCCGTTTCATGTGGCTACTTTCAGATAATCATGTCTTCCTTAAACACAAACTTTTAGGTGATATGGCTGGCATTACAGGTCTGACATTACACTAAGATTCAGCATCTAAAACTATACTTAGTGTTTGATTATGTTCAAAGGAAAAGACAGCGCACACACACACACACACAGGGGTGTGAACTGATACACTTACATCAATAAGAGTTGAGATGTCCTGGAGGTAGTACTTATTCATGGAAGCATTTGCCGCAGCCAGGTTTAGGAGATATTCATTTCGGGCCTTGCTGCACTTCAGGTATATATCTTGGACTTTAACTTGTCTCTGTAACACAGAAACAATCACCAATAAGAGGTGAAACAGACATACATAGACATTTATGAACATAAGTCTACATAAAAGGGTATTTATTTACTTTTTCTATCAACCTCTCCAGTTTTTTGGCACTCTGCTTCTGTTTTTCTTCCTGTTTCTCTGCCTCCTTTAGCTTCACTTCTGCACACACATAGTCTGAGTGGTACTGGTAGTATGTCCGCCATCCCTGCACAGACACATACAGCAATACTTTTTCTTTGTTTCTTTAAAAAAAACTTAATAATGTTTTGGGCAATTGGGTTCTCACTTACAGTCTGTAGCTCAGTGGTAACCTTGAGGAGTCCATCTTGTAGCTGAGTACAGATGTCTTTACTCTAGAGTGGAGACAAAACAACAGTGCGAGTGAGTGAGAACACAGTGAGCCACTTTTTTTTAATGGGTAGAAAGGGAAGAACTGGAAAGACAAGTGGTAGCTTCGTTTGGATCAGGTGAGCTACAGTGTGCAAGCACAGACTTGTCAATCCTTCCAAATGCATAATGACAGGCTAGGTTTGTGGCTTATGGGTCAGTGCTTGCATCAGTACCTTCTTGGCAAGACGTTGTGTGTACTCCAGGCAGTTTGTGAGGGGTTGGATGAGGAAGTTGCTGCAGCTCTCACTCAGTCCATTGTGGTCCTTACTTTCTTGACGAGTCTGGGAAAGCAGAGCCAGCCAGACCTGGGACACGGTGTGACTACTGGGTTCTTTTCTGAGAATATGTAGTGAAGAAAAGGAAGAGAAACAGGGACAAATATTTGGCAAGATTCGAGGAAAGCGCAAATGAACTGTGTGTTAATATTATAAGCCCTATCAAAAGGCACTATCACTTTTACCTTTTGATTCTGGAAGTAAACCTTTCTGCAAGTTTTTCCAGTGAGCGGGAGTATTCGCTTTCAATCTCGCCCCTTCGCCGGAGGTAGTCTGTTAGATCCTGCAGCTGCTGGCTCTTCTGCTCAAGTTGCAAGTCCAACACTTTCAGCTGATCTACAAGTTGGCAACGCACTTCTGAAAAAGAATGAAAGAGTTGGGGGTGGGGGAGATAAGGAGTTACAGACGATGCAACGAGAAACAAACACGTACAAGAGAATATGACTCATTGTGAAAGTGTTGCTGTAGGTGAGAAACTGATTTTTTTTTCACAATAAAAAAGAACACGTGAAGATGGTGTGTGGTCAAGAGGTGGGGTCGATGTTAGAAGGTTACACATAATGTTCTTTCCTTTCACATAATTATTTTTACCTTTGATTTGTGTGTCGTAGTCCACTGTACCAACCTTTCTGAGTTTTACATGGGAAGTCATTGTTGCTCCAACTGGGTGGAATTCTGTATAAACAAAGTGATTATTTTATCATCCAACCATGTAGTGTGAAATACCAGCCGCTCTGTTCCTTTTACCTCTCTTTCAAAAATCATATTTTATACTGGTATTCTGATCTTATTTGCTAACAAAGTCTGACAAAAAAAGGCCTATGATCCACTGTTGCCCTCAAGCATGCATTTCTACCAACAATGACACTCTTCATGCTGAAACACCGCCTGCACAGACCAAGCAAACTTCCTCCTGCTACAGAAAGAGCCAAGACAGCGCGTTCATCTTACTGTAACACATCTCTTGAAACGGGTGCCCCTCTGCTGTGCTCTGCTGAACGACAGACAACTGGAAAACCAGTTGGCATGTGCTGTCTGCTGCACCAGTAAAGCTGCAGAATTGCATATGGAGCGAAAATAGCTCTAGCAACATCTCAGCTGCCCTAAAAATAGGGACGAACCGTGAGGCATAACAACCCTGTGGGGATGTATGCTCAAGACTAAAGGTGGTTTTACTAATGCTATTTAAGTTGCACTTCAATCGGTTCAGTACGATTAAAGTATATTCTGTGTACTCAAAAATAAAACAGCGACCACAGCTGCTTTCGACATCAACTTTTACAGTTGATTTCCCGCAACTTGGACCACTGAAAATCTTCATAGAAAATGTAATCTAGTTTGACATTAAGAACTGAGGCAAGTTGATCTGACTGAGACTAAGCTTAAGACAGGATAAATGTCAAAATTAAAAAGGATAGATTTACAGTTTGTCAAGTCTGTCCTAAAACAACAGTCAGGCTGAGTCAGATGCTCAAATTAACACTGCAACGTGTTTTTCTAACTATAATCATTCCTCCTGTTCATACTGTCCATGAAGAGATCCCTCCATAATGCACTCTGAATGAGGGACAAAATCTACAGTCCTGCTTCTGTGTAAAAGTATATTTAAAAGTTTATTTGAAGCTAATGTGAGGCTGGCAGCTGTTCAGGCAGTCAGGTTGCTGAACAGCTGAGGCAACCATATGCACTTTGTTGTTATCGTGTACGGTATATTGTGTTTACATGTATACATATGAATGTACCGTGTACA
This sequence comes from Scomber scombrus, assembly GCF_963691925.1. NCBI lineage: Eukaryota > Metazoa > Chordata > Actinopteri > Scombriformes > Scombridae > Scomber > Scomber scombrus. Next base: position 15,308,243 of record NC_084979.1, on the reverse strand, counting down.
TAGCCTATATTGGTCTGTAGTGTTTTTTGCTGTTTTGGGGTGGTGTGTCCTTTGTGTTACAGCAGAGAGAGCCAAAGCACAAATAACCCATTATGTTTTTATTACACGTGACAATAAAGATTAACTTGTGTCCTCCATTTGAATAAGTCAAATCAAATCAGTATCTTTGAAAGTTTCTGTCTTTCTAGTGCCAGATTCTCTCTTTCTGTTACAATCCTTCGGCTGCAGCTGAACAGGAAGGAACAGGAACACAGTTGAGACACAGAAGGAAATTCTTACTAAAACGACTAACTGTGGAAGATATCCACTTTATTTGACTTAGTCAGACGACCAAAGCCTCATACTATTTTCAGATAAACTTTCAAATACTTCTTTGCTCAGTCTCTGGCTTGTTTTTCTTATCCAATCTCTTACACTGTAAACACACTTGGAGCTAATGGTCAATGGTCAAACGAGGAATGATTACAGCGAGCAAACCTTGTTTCAGTTTTCATTCAGACACCTGATTTTCAAGACGGACTTGAAAATCTGTGAATCTATCCTTTAAGAGTCTTCACGGAAAACTTTATCTAAGAGACTTTGATTGATTTCTTGTTGAATAATAGGAAATAATACCAATACACATGATCTTGGCCTATTCCCAGCATACTAAAGATGAAATGGTGCCAAAGAGAGTATGACTGGAGTACCTCAATGCATGACATTGTCATTTAAAACACCCAATCATGACAGGTCTTTGACAAGTTGAGAATCAACTGCTAAGTCACTGATGTCTGCAGGATATCATTTAGAGTGTATCAGAAAGGGGAAGAGTACGTTTTTTTCTTGCCGGCTTATAACCTTATGTACACACTCTCTCTCTCTCTGCCTTAACTTCTCCTTTCTTCAGAAGCCAAACACCTCTCATCAGCACTCTTTAACTTAAAAGTGCAGTCATCACTTTTTCCAACTGAAACATTTACCAACTGACCTGCTAAAATGAGTCCGCTGTGTTACAGCAAACCCAAAACTCCCTTTAAAAAGGGGAGAGACTCATTTTTCCAGTCTATGTCACCCTTTTCCATGAGCCCTTCCATTCTTTCTCTGTGTGATCAGCAGTGAATCATCACCTCCTGTCGTCACAATCTGCTGCAATGTTTTATTAAAGCTAATCTTTAACCCCATTGCAACTAGGTTTACAGTTGCTATTAAAGGAATGCTGCGCGTTTCACTCTAAGTTTTCACAAGTACCAACACATAGATGCTGCCTCAACTACTCAACGGATTGGCCGGAGGGCTATGTCTGCAGCCAATAACAACATAATTGTAATAATCAAGTGGAACTATCCTTCATAACACCCTTAACATGCAAACAAAAACATATTTATTAGACCTAACCTGGCAAAGTTTCCTATTTGGGTGAGACATATCTGTAAACAAAAATCAATAAAAGTTTAATGCATGCAGTAAAAAGAAAAAGAAAAAAAGAGCCCTACCTGATGAAGAGCAGTCCTGACTTGTTTCTTCTCCGAGCTGAGGCGACTAAATAATGCCAGTTAATAGCACAGAAAGCTCTCAACTGTTTCACCTCCCCCTCACATTGGACACGGATGGGTGTGGGTGGAGCAGAAATCATCTCTCTGACTCTCTCTCTCACACACACACATACACACGCTCACACATACAATTTGAGGCATCTGTGTGTGATTGTGCAAGTGTGACAACTGAAAACCTCTCTGAGTCAAGTCTTTCCTTTCTCTTTCATGCTTCCTACTGAGCTCCACAGCAGATTTTCAGTTCAATCAAACACCAGCTGTTTTCACTGATTAGACCTTCCTTACTGGTTATTCATAGGCTACTGAGTGAAATCAGCTGCTACAGTGTTCAGTTGCAGAATCAACAACAACAACAACAACAACAACAATAAAAAACAAACTAGAATAATCAGGGTCCTGTTGGCACAAGACAAGGCAATCTACTTACATGCTCTATGATGAGTACTTTATGGCTACTAATCATGGAAACTCCTCATGTCACGTTCAACTGTTAAAAACCTACTTGATTAAAGAAAATAATCACCACTAGCTTTCACACATAAGTTGAAAAAAATAGCCTGAGCCTGCTCGCTCAAGACTTGTTTTGAACGTAGGCAGTGTTGTTGGCCTCTGTCACATAAAGGTGATGAGTGTTAGATGGCATGGAGGTGTGAAACTGAGCTACTGCAAATTTGTGACAAACATTTTTCTGTAAAGGTCAGTGTGCAAAAGTTGCTCTTATCTATCATGTACTTCTCTCTCACTGCTGTTTCCTTCCTCTAATAGACAATGTGATGATGTTGCATACTCAACCTAAAATTAACTAAGATAACCCCTCTTAATCAGTTTAACAAAGGACATCTTCATTAAAGGGCTGTGATGTACTATTAATGTTTTCATTTTGAAGCTATGTCAAAACCATGAAACATCCCCTGACGTTATTTAATGTAATGTCCTTTTTAACTTTTGAGGTCAGATATTTGTCAACTTTATGTTGCGTAACATGTTTGTGACATAACCCAAAATGTTGCATTATCATTAAGATCATATAGGTTTTTTTGTTTTATAACAAAATGTGGCAATCATGGTGAAAATGGTCATGGTCAGTGTGCAATGTGTTTCAGAGAGCTCTCACAGACAGTGTACATTTTTATGCTTCCACTGGGAGTCGCCAAAGTTAGACCTTTTCAAAAAAAAACTTCACATGCAAAATACTTTTCTTTTTTTTTACACAGCCAATGGGAAAATGTGTTATGGCTCCTGTGTAACCTCTTTACTTGCTGTGTAGATGGTCTTCCTGTACAAAGTCAAACAATGAGTTTAGATATTTCTCCCAATAACGACTGTTATCAGACTGTAACATATGTTTATAACTATGAAGCAAATGATTGACTTCAACCTTTTACTCACTTTTTATAAACCAAACAACTGATTAATTAGTCGTGAAAAAATTTGACAAATTAACTGACAATGAAAATAATTGTTAGTTGCAGCCCTACAACAGCTTCTGTGGTCGCTTACTGAAATAAGTGCAATACCAAGAAGTTTTATTTGAAAGATTTATTTGCAGCAAATCTGTTAAATAGTTAAGAGACCGGATTGTGACAAATTGAAAGCACAGGTTGTTTTCAATACTGTAACTCTCCCAATTTTGGGCCACTTTTGCTAATGCCGAAAGCAGTCCAATAAAAACTTTAGATAACACCCTGATTCATGTCATTATCCAAGACTCTTTGCTCATCATCACTGCAGTGAAAAGCGAGACTTGAGAAAAAAAACGTGATGGAGAGATATCATGGGAATGGCTTTGATGCAAAGATAGTCACAGTTTGTAAAGCCAGAGATATTGTCAAATACAGATAAAAAGAGGAAGTGGGGAGTGAATTTAAAAATGTCTAGAACTGCAGGGTCATTGTGAATCAGAGGAAGAATCTTTAACGTCTGTGCTTTCGGTTGCTTCGCTGACTTCACTCAGCTCTTTGCTCTCTCCTCCGCTGTCTCTCTCACTCTCTCTCTCCTGGTCGCCAGACCCTGACGGGCTCTGGCCAGACGGTGCTTCTTGACCCGAAACACGCACGCCAGGCTTTCTTAGCTGTAGGACACAAAGACAGAAATATGACATATAGAATCTGCTCATTTGAGTTCAGTAGTGCTAGCTGTGCCCACAAGGAGCTGGTGAAAAGCATGTCAAAGGAGGGCCATTATGAGTTGCCATGGTGAATAAAGATGGAAACTACCTCATCAGCCATGTGGGCCAGGTCTCTCTTCATGGCGTATGCATCCTCCCCATCTGCATAGTACTTAGGCTCTACCTCACTTATCCTGTGGAAGAACAACAAAACACATCAGTTACAGTCAGTGCAAATACCACTGCCAGGGCAGAAGCTGGAGGCTTTCCAACCTAAAATTCATAGAAATTACAATTGTACAGTTAATTGGACAAATGAAATATGGCAAGAACAAATAATTGAATCATTTGTTTTTAGTATCTGGTGCTGTTGAGAGAACTTGTATTATCTGCAATAAACTAATATGGGGAAACATTCTTTAGTTAATATTCAACTCATATTATTGGTCTAAATCACTTCATGATGTCAGTGTTTCTGAAAATCCCAGGAATGGCCGTGCTACCTGTACAACAATATCCATAGTAGTAAATACATTTCAAATAAAAATACAGAATTAAAGGTGGCACATAAAAAACTTACTGGAATTTGAGTGTGTTTGAGTACAGGTGCAGGGCTGCCCGGTTGCTGCAGTAGGGAGAAAAAGTATACACATATAGTCAGAATATGACCACATTTTGTAAAACATGCAAGAATGTATCTGAACCAAACAAAGACACCAAGTGCACGGCGAGTCGACTGCGCACTGTACCTTTTGCGAACATGAAGCGAGACATATTTAGCATTGAAGTTTTCTATCATGGCCCGGCTGGCCTGATCCATCAGCTTCTGAGCCAGACCCAGACGTCTGTGGGAGCGTTTCACTGCCTAGAAGGCACAGAGTAGGGTTTTTGTGTTGCTCGATACAAGCCAACAACAATACTGTTTATGTGATAACAGTACTAGAAGGGATGTATGAAACGTCTCTTGCCCAGACTCACCAGGGATGTGATGTGTCCATGGGGTACATCATCTGGATCCTCCTCCCTAAAAAGGAAATCAAAGTAAGTCTTTGGAACCCATAATAATTTGCTCAAGTGATGTCAGTTTGAGAAATATAATCCCAGGTACTCACATCTTTGCCAGCACATATCCCACTATTTTGCCATTTTCGTCTTCTGCAATGTATGAGAGCTGAAACGAAAAACATCAGATGATGTGTGTCAAACAGACAACCTTAAACACTGTAAAATGAATGGGTAGGAGGTGTGGTTTTAGCAGAAACGGCAGAAATGAAAAAGACCACAGTGACTGACCTGAGGCCAGGACAGTCCGTGATAGAAATAGTATTTCATCTGGTAGTTTTCTGGAAGACAGAGCAGGTTACAGTGCTGCATGTTCATGAGGTCCTCCGGCTGCAGTGAAAAAAAAGAAACAAATGACAAATGAATGGCACGATGCTAAAGTCACAATCGGCGATATGTAGCTAACGTGTAGGCTGCAGTAACTAGCTTAGCAAACAGTTAGTAGCCACAGCATGGCAGACGAGAGTATTTCAATTAACTTACCCTGGCGTTTCGTATATTCATCTTGTTAACTTTATCGGTACCGGGATTGTGGAAACTGTAATCAACTATACTACAAGGATCAATCAGTTCATAATAATTAGGCTGTAAGGTTTGAACAGCTCGTCTCGCTAGCTAGCTAAGTCGACTTGTTAGCAGGGAAGGGAGGGGAGGAAGGAGCGTGCCACAATAACGAAGCGTATTTCCGGTGTCAGTGTGCATCGGGCCTTTAAGGTAATGGTGGCTAAGCCTTTCAAGTGGCATACAAACGTTCCATGAATCACTTTTATTTTGAAGAATGAGAAGAATCCGGATACTACGCTGTAGATTATCGCTAATTTATTTACTTTTGCTACATACAGTTCAAGCCAGGCTGGGTCTAGGCCAGTGGTCCTCAAAGTGGAGTCTCGGGACCCCCCTAGGGGTAAATGAGGATGCTCTAGGGGATCCCCAGTAAAAAGGACAATCATTTATTTTCACTATAATTCATCCACAAAGACTTAGGCCTGATTTGTGCCAGTTCAGGGGTCCATGACTATCTAGGAAATTTCTAGACCCTAAGGGGCCCCAAAAGCCCCAGACCCACTCCATGTCTACTATTTGGAAGAGACTGGAAAGAAATAAAAACTATTTTCTTTTATCCAAAGGAGAAGAAGAATAAGTAGTAGTAGTAGTAGTAGTAGTAGAAGAAGAAGAAGAAGAAGAAGAAGAAGAAGAAGAAGAAGAAGAAGAAGAAGAAGAAGTTACTTTATAAACATAAGCTACTGCAAACAACCATGGATATATTACACACAGTGAATAGAATATAAAATGAATGCTGAAAAACTGTAAAATGAATGGTAGTTATACACATTGTAAACAACCATGAATGAAACTGCACACCACCTTGCAACATAATCTAGTTGTAAATCCTTAATTATATAATTATTTTAGTTTAAGTCTCCCTCCACTTTTTCTCTTTGTTCCTTCAGTTAGATGTTTGAGCTTTACTGTGCAATTTGACACCAGAAGACTTTCACACTCATCTGCTAAAGTGGAAAGTTTCTCTGAACTCACTGAAAATCCAGTTTTAAGAGGTGGGGGCTACAAGCAGGTTTTGCGACATCACAACTAGTTTGGAAGCCAATCCTGGTCCAGTATTCAATTTACACAAGTTTTATGTGTAAGCACAAACACTGAACATTAACTTTACAGTGAAGTAGGAGACATTTGCATATTTAAAGAATATGGATTTTTTTAATGTGGGAAAGGAGTAGAGGTTTTAGTGTGGTAATAATACTTTTTTGTTTAAAATCATATCAGACATACATTATTGTTCCAAAGAGAGTATTTTATAGTCTTAATACACATCTATGGGGAATCTTTAAGCTATCTTGCTTCATATTTCTTAATACAGTTGTTCACACGCAGAAAACTCTGGGCATGGCAGCAGTCCATTATTGCAGCACAGGAGCAGAACATACAGTAAGCATATAGCTATTGGTGGGGACTTGGAGTAGACATGATATACACAATGTACAGAGGGTGAGATTGAAGTCAATAGAAGCAAATTCAGTTTAATCCAGTAATGATGTGTCACAAGCAGAAGTACTGCAGCTCCTATGAAAACCTGCACTGATGTTATAATGCAGAACTAGAGTTGTTTTAAGTCTTTAGGGTAAGTCCAATTTAAATGACATTCCTTCTGTTCATACTGACTATTAGAAGATCTCTTCAATACACTTACAATGTAAATGATGGGGGACAAAACCACAGTCCTCCTGTGTAAAAATGTTTTTAGAAATGTATCTGAAGCTATGAACCTTCAGCCATTCAAATGAGTAGAATCAAATGGAAATCTTTCAACATCTTTCGAAATAAGTAACATTCTGTTACTTATTTCCACCAAAGCTCAATAGGGAAACACTGTTCAAAGAGGGAATATGATGCTTAAAAGACGTGAAAATGTGGCAGATATCCACTTAATATGACTAATTCACTTTACTAAAGCCTCACTTAAGCTTTAGATCAACTTTTTAATTCATTTTTGCACAAAAGACTGTATGATTACAGCAAACCTCTTTCAGTGTTCACATGGACACCTGGCTGTTGTTTTAAGACAGACTATCTAATCTAATGAAATCTAACTTTAAGAGATTTTATCAAGTCAAAGTTAGAGACTTGAATGTTTTTAAGAGTCATATCTCAAAGAAAGTCAAGTGTCACAAAAGTCCAGTCCAAGTCAAGTGTTAAGTCAACTGAAATGTACTTGAGCCCAGAAACTTCTATTCCCTCATTACAGCACAAGCATCACATATTAAACACATTAAAAACTCTCTCAATTTGCTATAATTTGACAACCCCTTATTCAGTACCTTGCAACTTCAAATTAGAAGATAACATATAGGCTTCCAGGAAATTTGGTAAATTAGGGTGGGATGGGATTATTGGTTCTTTGTCGCCTTTTCACCCTGTTTTAAAAAAATAACTTTGAATAAGAATTTATGTCTTAATATATTCCATAAAAAACAAGAACATAGAACATCTCCCTCTCACCCATTGAAAACGTAGTTTATCAATATGCAAATATTGTTCATCTAAAAAGCATAACTGCTGAACACAAGATGTCTCCTACTTCACTGAGAAGTCCATTCAGTTTCCACATCACACTCTTGTAAATTACATACTGGACCAGGACTGGTTAGTCACAAATCACGCTAGTAAGTAGTACACACCTCAAATTTTGTTTTCAGGTAACACAAAGAAACTTCATACTTTCAGCAGAGGGGTGTGTCAAACTTTGCAACCCATGCATCCAAGTGAAGTTACAATAAGTTAACACATTTTTGAGTGGAGTTGGACTATAATATCACTGGTGCTATGCTTTTCACCTGAATGTGGAGTGTACACCTGTATTTCACATCCTGTGGCTTTAAATGTGTTGAAATGCATCCGCTTTTCACAAGTTTGTTTGGTATTTTAAAGGACTCACTTTACCGGTTATATCACCCCATGGTAATTATTATTAGTTTACTCTGACATGATCCAATCCAATTCCTTCAACAACCCCATCAGGACTTGAGTTAAACAACTACATTCCCTGAATACTCACAGTAATTGGCCAATGTTTTAGTTAGCCTGCTTCAGGTAAACCAATGGCATCCAATCAGCAAGTCAACATGCAAATCAAGCAGGTGTCAGTAGGGAGGGACTGTGGAGGAAACGGATTGTTTTTTTGGACAATAACACTCGTGTGCCAGGCGCTGTCTTCAGCATTTCACAAACGTCCTAAATAGGCCTACGTCTTTTGATAATGTGTTCACCCAGAGGAAGATTAGCTATCAGATAGGGAGTCTGTTGACTGATGGCGATGTCAGATTGTCAGCCTGCTGCTATTTCTTAGAGATGAGAGTTTTATGTAAAAAATGTGACTCTTGAAGTTTTGGCAGTGTTTTTGGAGAAACGGGAAAGAGCGACAACGACGTGGTTTTCCAGATGGAGACCGACTTGAGACTGGAGTCCAGTTTGTGGGTCGGGAATAAAAGGTACCGGGCGCTGCTGACTGGCTGGCATTTCCAATGGACCGAGGTAGATAAGAAGAATCGAGATAAGAAAACAAGTAGGTGGCATTTACACTCCAACATATCAGTGGAGTTATAATATCGCTCAAAAAGGAATATTACACGTAGTTTTATTATGCAGATCACGTATTTGCATGTTTGAATAACAATCAAATAACACAATTATAATGTATGCACACACAAGGAAATATTTTATTGCAGTCACCTTGTTTAAAGCCAGAACCTGTTTCCTATTTGCTCTGAACCAGCATAATGAAAAACAAGAATTAGAAGTAACCTAGGAAACACCATGAACAACAACAACATACATGCAGTTGTGGACTATTACAATGAAATGAGGGAGTGCTTTAATAACAACTACCTGCAGAGAACATGAAGAACAAGTTGAACAGCACGGACATGAAACACAACCTGCTGAGACTGTACTGAAAACACATGGAGCCCTCTCACACACCTCCTGGGGCAAAGTTATTTCATAGGGGTTGTCCTTAATCTGCTGTTGTCACATCAACACCACAATCACCACGGTGCCATACTACATCTCTCTCTCTTTCTGTCGCCATCACACACTTATCCACAGAAAGGGAAGTGAAGAATGAAAAGCAAAAACAGTCAGTTTTTAGGACGTCTGTGTATGTGTGTGTGTCTTTGGGATAATGATCGCCTGTGTCCCTTTTTAAAAAAAATGTAATGACAGTACATTTTATACTGTAATTGTCTTTGACATGTGTTGAAATGCACCAGCAGCATAAAAGTTGACCCAAAGAGAACACAAATAGTTCAGAACAAGACATGTTGACTCATCATACAAGATCTGCAACTGGCAATTATTTTAATTATTGATTAATCTGGTTAATATTTTCTCTGTTAAAATGTCTATAAAATATCAGAAAATGGTGAAAAAAGCCTGTGAGAACAGGTCAAGGTGATGTCTTCAAATGTCAGTGAATTATAGTGTGTTAAGCAGACAAAAGCAAGTTTTTCAAGTTTTCCATGTGTGACACCTCAAATCCTTACGACTGAAACAGCAGAAATCTTTTTTTTTTCCTTTTTTTTGGCATTTTCCTAAAATAACTGACAGTAGTCGTCTATTGATTTTCTGTTGATTGACAAATTGATTGGTCTACTAATCATTGCGGCTCTATATCATACAGAAGTTTAACTTATATCAAGGATGATGTCCCAACTCCGTATCCTGTAAGAGAGCCCTACCACTGGAACAGTTAAATGGGACACACTCATTTTTAATTTACATCTGTGCTGTGAGTTCTGTAATCAGTAAACATGTCTGATGTGAGGACAGTCCATGGTCTTTCCAGTGGTTAAAATATTCTGTTCAGTTTACGCTCTGTGTGTGTGTGTGATTAAAGTATCAGTGCCTGTGTCAGAGGTGGTCGGAGTGGACGAGGGACAGGTGGAGATCTTGCCCCAGAAGTCGACTGAGGACACAGACAAAGACTTCACAGGTAGGTTCACCACAGAAGCTCTAGGGTATCACAAACTGAAGGCCGTAAGCAACGCTAAAATAAATAAGAACTGCTTATCTTTTGCTGTTGAGGTTATAATGAGATATGAATAATTTACATACAAGTGCACAGCACACTGGCCTTACATTTAATCAAATGTGTGCCTGTTATCTCCACATTGTAACAGTTAACACGTGGTTTCCATCATCATCCCTCACCAGTTTTTTATGTGAAGCGTAGCAGCAGTGGGGGCTTGCATGGCTTGCTATGGAGATTGGGCCGGATCCAGTTCAGCTGCCCCAGTCGGGTCCTCAGAGACCAGTGGACGCAACACCTAAGAACTGCTCTAAAAACTCACAGTAAGTATTGACAATAAGACAAAGCAGTCAGGTGATATCACAATACATTTTAATAAGTTTTGCTGACTTTCAACAAACTGTCCTGTTTCTATTGTATCTTTCAGGTCCTGTGCGCCCCCACAGATTGTTGGTGTTTATCAACCCTTTTGGAGGGAAGAAGAAAGGAAGACAGATCTACCATTCTTTGGTCGCACCTCTGTTTGAGCTGGCCGGCATCAGTTCTCATGTGATAGGTAAGAAACAACAAAACTATGCAATACTGTATTAAAATTACTAGTCACTAATTCAGATGCTTAAAGCTCTTCTAAGTGAAGCATTATGTCCAGTAGTGGAAAGTAACTAGTGCATTTACTCCAGTACTGTACTCAAGTACACATTTCATGCACTTGTACTTTACTTGAGTATTTCCATTTTATGCTACTCTGCTCCACTACATTTCACAGGGAATAATTGTACTTTTTACTACATTTATTTACCCCTTATAGTTGTTAGTTTCTTTTCAGCTGAAGATTTTACATAAAATTGTAATTTTAAATATTAACTGTTGCTTAAATTGTCTGTCCATTTCTTCCTTAAATACTTGTTATGCACTTTAGGCTGCAGTAGTGCATGGAAAGTCCTATATAAAGCATTGCTATTATCAGTATAAAAACATATGATACACTTATGTAATATGATGCAGTACCATTACTATTAACCTACCAAAATATCTAAAATTGGCTCCACATTGATGAACATCATTAATATGCTATTGCACTTGTATGCACTTGTATTTATTAGTGAGAAAACAAACAGTACAATATATTATAATAATAAACACTTTAAAAGAAGCCTACACACTTCAACAACATTTTGCTGATAATAATTGCATACTTTTACTTCAGTAACATTTTGAATTCAGTACTTCTACTTGTAATGGAGTATTTTTAGACTACGGTATTTCTGCTTTTATTTAAGTGAAGGATCTGAATACTTCATGTAACCACTTAACCACTGGTTAAGTCAGACAGATGCCTTAGTCAAGATTCAAGATTCAAGAACTTTTTTTAGCCATTTGTGCTTGCACACATAGGAATTTTTGTGCGGTTGTTCAGAGTCAAGACAAAAATTTAAAAAGACAAGAAGGACACATTCATAAAACACATACACATACTAAAAAAGTGCATAAAAACCCTGTGTAAGGGAAAAATTAGGAAGACAATATAAATAAATATAATAAATTAAATATGATATAATGTGAGGTAGTTCATATTGTTTTGGCCAAGAGTCTTACTGTGGCAGGGAAGAAGCTGTTATTTAATGAAAAAGAAAAGATTAATGATATTGATTTGAATCATAACTTTTTTGTTTAGTAACTGAGCGGGCAAATCATGCCAGAGACCACCTCTTGAAGAAAGACCTGACAGGCTTTGATGGGTAAGAGAGATCAGCACCCGTGTAAACACTGTGGTGTGAGAGCATTGTAACTCCTAAACTTGCAGAGAGATGCTTTCATAACAGAAGCCCTTGTGTTATGTTTACAACAGTGTGGTGTGTGTGGGCGGGGATGGCATGTTCAGCGAAATACTTCATGGTTTGATTGGGCGGACACAACAAGAGGCCGGCCTTTGTGAGAATGATCCCTCTGTGACTTTGCAGCCTTGTCCGCTTCATATTGGCATCATCCCTGCAGGTAATGACACTATAAGCAAGTATTCATGAGCTGATGGAGTCTGATTTACAGCTGTGACATACACATCCGGTTATATTGTGTCTGCAGGTTCTACAGACTGTGTGTGTTATGCCACAGTGGGAGTGATTGACCCTGTTACTTCAGCTTTGCACATTATCATCGGTGAGGAAGGATCTTCATAAAAATAATCCTTTAATCAACATTTGCTCTTTTTTGGAAATCAACCACCTAAAATACCTGAACAATTTTGTTACCCTCTCATTTCCCAAAATACCTTGCAGGAGATTCTCAGCCTTTGGATGTGTGCTCAGTACATCACACCGCTGCTCTTGTGCGATACTCTGTGTCTCTGTTGGGTTATGGCTTCTATGGAGACGTACTGGCTGAAAGTGAAAAACACCGCTGGATGGGACCTCTCAGATATGACTATGCAGGTTTGCACTGATGATTCATTTAGAGAAAAAAAATGACTTATGATTATTTACAACACATTCTGTGAGATTCTCTATGTTTATATTTAGCTTGAAGATAAAAAATTTACCTGGAAACTGTCACTGATAAGACTGTGACTAAGAACAAGAACTTTGTGAAACATGCTTTGTTTTAAAGCTTTTTATATATATGTTATACCTCTAATGTTGTTAATTTTAGCATTTCTAAATGTCTAATTGCTCTCCTTTGTCAAGGCACAATGGTGTATCTGAGCAACAGAAGCTATGCAGGCATAGTTCAGTATCTACCAGCAGACCCGCTGCTCTCCAGCCCCAGAGACAAAACACGCTGCCTCTCAGGGTAAAACACCAACTACTATACACTACATAAAGAAGGGAGTATACACAGTACAATTAAAAGCACAAAAAAATAACAATAAAAGAAAATCAACCTGTGCACACTATTGATCACACTCCTAAATTTTGTGACGTGGTGATATTTTAACACCAATAAATGTAGGCTACTAATGATCTGGAAGTGCAATCTATTGTGCAGACTTCTCTATTTTCATAAGGACTTTGTCAAGCACTTAGTATTCATTGTTAACACATGACTTCTTCTGTGCATTTCCTGTATCACAGAGAATAACTGTTCATTACTTTACTTTTTCTATGACTGTCACTAAGCTACGTGAGGTAAACCAGAACTCCCCTAAACAACACAACCACAGTGATGTTTTATGTCATGTCTTTTCCCAAGTCCCAGTTTTTTAAAGCCCCTGAGGCTTTTAGATTTGCCAAAGTGACTCAGCCCTGATAATAAGAGTACAATGTGGGAAGAAGCCCATAGTTTTGTAACATATGAGCTTCTAGAAATGATGAATACTTAAAACAACAGTGAGGTGCCCAAAGGAACATTGAAACCAGTTTTTCCTGCAATGAACTTGCTGACCATCCGAAAATTCCTTTGTTATGTGCTTACAGTGTAAGTAATGGGGGTGAAAATCCACCACCAACCCTCTTTTTGTGCAAAAATGTATGTAAGTTTATCACAAGCTAATTTTAAACTGCAATTGAGTCAAATCAAGTAAATATCTTTTAACGTTACAATCTTTTTAGTGAAGTTAATTTATTTATAGAGCACAATTAAAAATGACACATGTTAACCAAAGTGCTTGTTAAAGCCAAAGTCCCTGTTTTTGTTACCTTTCTTCCACCACAGCTCAACAGGGAAACAGTGTCCTAAACAAAAAAACAAAGCGGGAAAAGACAAGTAAATGTGAAAAGAAAAGTAAATGTGGCAGATATCCACTTGACAGGACTAATTCAGACTGCTGAAGCACCATATAAGTTTTAGATAAACTTTTAAATGCATTTTTGCACAAAATGACTGCGTGGACACACTGTGGATTTTCGGCCCCCATTACTTACATTGAAAGCACATGTAAGTGATCTTCTAAAAGCCAGTATTAACAGGGGGAATTACAGGACTACAGCGAGGAAAACCTCTTTCAGTGTTCATATGGACATCTGACTGTTGTTTTAAGACAGACTTGAAAAACTGTGAACCTATCCTTTAACCTTGTGAATCTTAAACGATTTTAATGAGAAAGAGAGAAAGTGTCCCTGGGAGAAGCATCATTATTATTAAAGTACCCATGTAATGGTTCAAATTCACTGCTTGTGACACCGTAACTGCTACCACCCGCAGTAAGGACTCAGGTGTTGGGTGCACCTTAAGGAGGGTAGGAACCATAGACTCTATATAAGAAACCATGGCATGAGGAACTTGATCTAGATGAAAGATGAGCCTTGGTCTCCCGTTAGAGCGTACAATGCCTCATGGAGCTTGTTATTTCACAGACTTCCAAGCAGAGTGAAAACGCTTTGTGTTGCTTGTGTGTGTGTGTGTGTGTGTGTGTGTGTGTGTGTGTGTGTGTGTGTGTGTGTATGTGCGTGTTTTCAGGTGCAGTGTGTGCTCCAAAAGCACAGGAAGACTTTTCCCCCACCCTTCAGATTCAGGCTCCTTGTACAGCTCCCACTTCAGCCAGTTCAGTAATGACTCTGAAGAAGGTAATCACATATACACACATGGAAGTCCTGGGTTTGTGTTTTGCATATTTTATCTAATTTACTACAAATCATGTAAACTTTACTGCAGCGGTTTTGGTTTATGATCCCTTAAAATTAAGTTTAGTTGCTGGCCCTTGCCTTTTTGATTCAGTTGTACAATCTATAGTGGGAGAAATTATCCATTGCTTTACAAAAAAGTCAAAAAACATAAAACAAAACAACTTTAATAACAGAAAAATAATCTTCTGCTTCCCAGGATTCCCTGCTTTACAGTAGTGCTCAGCATTTTCTAGCAGATTACATCTGCCTTACAGGCAGATATTTATTTCAGTGTGTTAACAACTTGCAGAGGTGTCAAAATCACTTGTAGTAGGCAATGGATCATATGTCATATCATAAAATAATGTAGTTGAAAGCACAAAGTGATGTAACATTTTTGCTAAAAAATTAGTCAATCAGAAGTCAAACAACACACTCAGAAATCCAAAAATATACAGTTTATAGTTTGTTTCGAGCAATGCAGTGTGTATGGTGGTCAAAAACACGCAGGCATTTTGTTGTTTTTTTAGTGTAGCATCTTCTCTCTGTCTCTTCAGGTGAATGGGTGAGTGTGGAAGGCAGGTTCAGGTGTGTGTCCCTCACTTGTATGTCAAGCTCATGTCCCAAGAGTCCTCTTGGCCTCTCTCCCTCTGCTCACCTGGCTGATGGAACAGGGGATCTCATCCTGGTATGGGACACTCACCCGCTGGGCTTCCTCAAGTTCCTCTACAGGCACACGAGCACACAAGACCAGGTATGTGCACATTCACATAATAAAGCAAGGCTAGACTAGCATGTTTAGAAGCTGCTTAACCCAAACTCTCTGACACTTTTCTTAGTTTGACCTGCCATTTGTGGAGGTCCACCGTGTGAAGGCTGTCCGTTTTTCTCTCCCTGCTGGCAAAGAGGAGGAAGCGTTTGAAGAGACTGGTGGGTTAGATGAAGAAGAGAGAACACATGTTGAGACTATTAGCAGGAATGGATCTCAACAGCAGCTGACAGAGAGAAGCATGGGGCAGGAAATAGCAAACGAGCAGAAATCAGCGACCCCCTTCCTGTGTGGTCTGTGCTGCAGCAAGGCTCCTGCTGCATCAGTGTGGAATTGCGATGGAGAGATTCTGCCATTCACCAATATAATTTCCAGGTAAGAGGGGACAACCATGCATGCTGTGTTTTTGGTCACCTTATATTGTATTTTCCTCTTGTGCTTATAAAATTAACTGCAACTCAACTCAGTCATATACTTACTAATACAAAAAAAAGAAGCAGGGATGATTATTTCCTATAGCAGCACTGTTTTGATAGTATTCCCTCCTCTCAGGATTCATGGCCAGTTGGTGCGTTTGTATGCCAGGGGCATCGAAGATGGAGCCACCATGCACAGCTGCAGTGAGGAAAACTGTGAAAGGGCATGAATATCACACATACAGTATATAGTATGTAGTATAGTAGCATCACCTCAGTCTTGGATTATGAGAGAAAAGAGACAATGGAAAGGACTGTTTTGCAAGGCTAATTTTTGAACTGTAGGATTAGCCAGCCAGCCTCACAGTCTGTCATTGCCAAAAACTTCCTAATATTTCAAGTACTTTTACAGGTTTTAGAAATACTATTTATTCTTGGACATGTGTGTTTGTTGACTGCTTCTTAAAAGAAAAAAAAGAAAATACTTTTTACACTTAGCTCTGTGCAGGTTTTTCTACAGAAACAACTTATCCCACCTGATACTGTAAACGGCCTGTAAACTTTATTTATGTTCACTTGAGCTTCCATAGAATATAATCATGACCCTGACTCCTTTTATGCTTATTGTTCACAACAATAATTCAGCAAATGCAATTTGTCTTTGAATCTAAATTAAGAACAGCAACAATTTCCTTTTCTTATACTGGTGGCTTATGAGATAATGAAACCTTTTGAACATCTTTACTACAGCTTCCCATACCACACAAAGTATGACATTATTATTGCATACGGTAAAAATCAAACAACACATGAAAAAACAAATACAATAATCCCAGAGGGGAAGTTGTTGTTTAAACCGGTTTGTTTTTGCTTTACTTCCCACGGCCCTCTGAATACTGGCAATGGTCTGTTTAGTGTATATGAATTTGTGTGCATGGGTGTGTGTTCGTAGATAGGAGTTCCCCTGCTAGGCCACAATCCTGGTAGAAAAAGACATAGGTGACAGGAAACAACATCAGTCGGGTGTGGTTAGTTGATTGATATCTACCAAATTTTAAAGCAAACTGTAGTCAAAACTCGCTCATGCATTGTGAGAGATCAACTGTTACAAAATGCAATATTCATGTGGTGTTTAGCAATTTTGATTTGTAAATGGTTTAAAACACCTACCTGGAGGTCGCTCTTAACAGAAGTAGGACATTTAAACGTCCCCTGTGACTGACTGTTGACAATACCAGACCAACAGGCCCTGCTTGTATAAATATTATTTGGTGTAGTAGTTTTGTGTGCCTCTCGTTTAGTGTCATCATGGTTTAATGATGACAGTAAACACTGGCCTGCTGATTGTAGAGAATAAGCGTATTTTCTTAACAAGTGACCCTAAATGAAAATATTTATCCTATACTCCATCCACATAATGATGGTAAACTGGCTGCATTTATATAGTGCCCTTCTAATCTCCTGACCATTCAAACCGCTTTAAACTGCATGTCAACATTCCCCCATTCACACATACAGCCATACAAGGTGCCAACCTGCTCATCATTTGTACTCATTCACACATCACAAATGCCTTTATGAGCAATTTGGGGTTCAGTATTTTGCACCAGGACACTTCGACATGCAGACTGGAGGAGCCGGGAATTGACCCACTGATCTTCTGATTAGTGAACGACTCTACCTCCTTAGCCAACGAGAAACAATCATATTATTAGAGATTTTCTTTTTCTGGTGTTAGGTGTGGGTAATGCTGTTTAAAAAAAAAAGAAAATGTGAAGAAATTTCTAATTTACAGGTGAACACTCATTTTAGATTACTAAAGTTATTTGAATTTTCACATTCATTGTTGTATGATTAGTAATAAAAGCAGTGGTATTTTGTTTTAACATGCAGACAAAAATCAAACAACGATACAGCAGTGAATGATTGCAGTAAACTTTATTGTTTGTAAACTTGCTTAGTGTGTGTGAGCGAGTGTATGTAACTGAAGGCATCATGTTGTGTGGGGCTGCACCCACTTGTATGTTCCCTCATAGTGGAATCCCACCCTCTTCACGAGATCATCTGCCTCGTTTGGTCCGCGGCTGTGGATGCAACAAAGAAAAGATGAGAGAAGAATGATCAATGTAAAGGAAAATGTGCAAGTGTAATGTGCATGTATTTATTTCTGTTTTATAAAAAAACAATTTTACCTTCCATATATGTAAGGGATGGGTTGTCTCTTCTCTCCCTCTATTTGGTGGAGGAGGGGGGTAAAAATTCTCCAGGCCTCCCGCAACTCATCACTGGGGCAGAAAAAGGGGCAATTTAGGTAAAAATACCACATTAAAACTGAATACTAAAATAATAACCTATGAGAGAAAATGGCACTAACCTGCGGACAAAGTGCATTTGATTTCCACAGAATACGTCCAATATCAGTCTCTCATAAGCATCTGGTAGCTTCACATTCTGGTAGGACGAGACAGCAGACATTAGCAACTGTGAATGCTTATTTATATTTGCAATAATGTATCTTAATGTGAAAGACAGGCAAACAACAATGAACTGTCCATTTTAATGCAGTTCAGTCCAAAATAACAATCTCAACAGTCTACATGAAAAAAGTGAAGCTTCACTTAGGTTGAACTTTAAGATGTCCCTGTTATTTTGGCCACCCTCTGTTAAATAAGAATTACTGTGCTCGAAAAAGGTCCACCATAGCATTATTGAATCTTTTACTTGAAACCAAAACCAAAATCTGTAACGTAATTCTGATGTTTGTTGCTTACACATTTCCACTTGTTAGGTCTTCATTTGGATTGGATAGAATTGATATTTTGATATAAAATATGTGATGTGAAATATGATCAGTAGACTATTATGTGACCAAATTTAGAGTTTTAACAACCTTTCTTAAACCTATTTGATCTACACTTATATTGATTTGAGAAAATTCTTAAATCAATGTACAAGATATCATAATATTCAAGACTGACAGTTGGACCTGATTGATGGACTATGGATAAAAGTAAAGTGAGTCTGTACCTTGTATCTGCTCCTGTAAGTGAGGTCTAGCTCAGTCTCCTCTGGGCTGAAGTAAACCCCTGGCCTCTTGGTCATCATCTTCAGGTAAATTGCTTCGTCCGGCTGCACCCGCACCACCAGTTCATTCCTCTGACAGCTTTCACCAAAGATATCTCCTGGCACATCTGTGAACTGCAGACGCACTTCTGCCTTACGTTCGTTCAGAGCTTTACCACAGCGCAGAATGAAAGGTACTCCTGGTGGAAGGTTGGAAAAACACAAGGGAGAAAAGGTCACAAAATATCAACCAAACGGTATTTAAGTGATAAAACAAGGAAGGAAAAAATTTTTTTTTGCCTAACCATCCCATCTTTCATTCTGGACGTAGACCACCGCTGTGGCAAAGGTTGGTGTGCAGGACCCTTTTGGTACAGTGGGGTCATTGAGGTAACCCAGCTTAGACTGGCCCACCCCCTCAGGGTCACCCACATACTGGCCGAGCACCACATCTGACATAGTAACAGGAGTTATACACTTCAACACCTTCACCTGAAGTACATAAAAAAATACAGAACAACAGCATTGTAGTGACATGAATACAACAAATATGCACAAACGTCATGCTTTTCCCTATCATCCCATTATTCATGTCACCTTCTCATCCCTCACGTCATCTGGACTGGTGGAGGCAGGTTTCTCCATGGCAACCAAACAGAGCATCTGCAAGAGATGGTTCTGCATGACATCTCTACGTTAAAAGAAAGGACCAGAATCAGGACAAGAAAAGGTGCTAGTGTAACAACAACATCCAGTGTTTTTTACTTTTATCTGAATGTACTGTCTCTCACCGAATAATACCAAAGTCATCAAAGTATCCTCCACGCCCCTGAGTGCCGAAAGGCTCCTTGAAGGTGAGGACCACACAGGCCACACTGTTCCTGTTCCATATGGGCCCAAAAATGCGATTTCCAAATCTGGAAATAAAAGAATAAAACACAATCATCAATGACAACTTTCTGCTTTAAACTAGTGGTAAAGATATGAATCCATTGTAATTTTGTCATCCTGTTTTCCATGCTGTATTTCTGTAATTTGTCTTCTATTCTATTGCCTTGTCTGTCATGGGAAAGCGATCACTCCTCTGTTGCTCCTCCTGAGGTTTCTTCCTTTTCCCCCCTCATGTTGAGGGTTTAAGGAGTTGACTTAAAGTGCATGAAAATGTTTATGGAGTTTTCTACCTGAGCACCATGAGGTTCTGGACCATCTCTTTGCCCAGATAGTGGTCTATGCGGTAGATCTGGTCCTCTGTGAACAGCGAGGACAGCTGGGCTGACAGCTTCTGTGAGCTCTGGAGGTCACGACCAAAGGGCTTCTCAACAATGACCCTGTTCCAACCTCTGCAGCAAACATAGCTGATTAGAACATTGTGATCAATAACAAGTAAACTGTTGTTTTAATAGACTTGTGAGTATAGCAGACACTGACTTGAGGCTCATGCAGTGGGCTCTGATGTTTGTGCTGACATGGTGGTAGACAGTGGGAGGCAGAGCCAGGTAAAAGAGTCGGTTGGCATCCGCACCGCCAGGCAGAGACGACAGATGGGTGTTGAGTTGGGCGAACGAGCTGCCGTCATCGTACCTGCCACTCAGGTAGGAGTTTTTACTGAAGAAGGCTGATAGACACTCACTCTCTTCATCAGTAACCTGAGAGGAAATGACAAATTCCAGCATACCACAGTCCAACATATGATATTATACATTACATTATATTCAACTAAACTGCCTCAAAACAAACACTTTAAATGCGCTACCTTGATATGAGGCAGGCATGCTGTCTTGATATCTTCCACTGTCAGGTTGGACCGAGAAAAACCCACAAAGTAGGTGTTGTCTGGGAGCAGGCCATCTCTGAATAACCACCTAGAGAAGGAAGTCAGTCAAAAGCAGTGATGCAGAACATTGTCCAAGGGTCAAATACCTCATAATAAAACTGACTAAACAACTTTTGGCAACTCTTTCTTTTATGGGTGAATGAGCAATGAGTCTTTACTCACCATAAAGTTGGATAGATCTTCTTTTTAGCAAGATCTCCCTGTGCAAATAAAAAAATATAAAAGCAGATATGATCACTGTGTCTGTAAAGAATCAATCGAGAGTCCAAAGAGTAGGTAAACTTTAAAAATGAATGGTCAAAGTGTGTGGCGTGAGTGGATCTGTTAAGTAATGTGAAATAAAGACCAACCAGGGAGCCTTTCAAAGAACTTTGAACACACCCTCTTTGCACCTTTCACGGACAAGTTAAATATATTGCTGCTATTAACAAAAAGAGGAAACATAAATAAGGATGACAGATAAAAACTACATTTGCAAACTTGTGCTGGGCTCAAGGTTAAAAGAAGACTGCCCAAATGTTTGTTTTTTTGCCACAAAATTATCCCTTTCTTTTAATTGCATGACAAAGGAAAAAGTAGATGCAGCACATTTCAGTCAACATGCACTCATTCCCCAGCTTTCTTTCACTGATTACCACACTGAAATATTCTCCTATGAGGCTTTTTGTCAACTCAGTTGGGCCCCTGTCAAGTCAAACCCTTTTCTCAAACTGTCTTTTGGAATTAGATAGTAGAGGTCTAGATGAATTAACTGACCTTAAGAAAACAAGACATTACCGTAACAAATCAACTGAAGGAGATATTTTTAACAGGGAATTTCTAAAGATCTTTGTTCAGCTGTTTTGAAGGGTTATTGAATGGAAAGTGTATGAGTTATGATTTTGGATTAATAGACAGTAGTCATTATTCTAGTCATAGTGTAATAAGTTCAAACAGAGTACTCACTGAGGCTCCCAGGATGATGAATATGTGTGTGTTGGAATGACTAGGCTGCTGCTCTCCATAGAGCTCCTTCCTGAGCTGTCCAAACACCTCAGAGCGAGTCAAAGGTTCAGCACTCATATTCTGGGCCATCTGCTCTCAGTCTGTCCCTGCTGTGACCACTTTCATTCCCTGTGGCTACATGACACACACATGCACACACACACAGTATGGCAAAATCCCAATTGTCATTGTTGCCTTGCAGAAAAACTCAGCAAGTTAATACTGCCACCTATTGTTGCAAAGGAATAATGTCATCCTTTGTAATGTATATGACCTCTGCACACCAGCCACTACAATCCAGCAGGTTGAGTTTATGGGACAACTCCACACATGAGTCAGATCTGTAAATTCCATCAGATCCGCTTTGCCTGTCAATCTCCTTTAACTTAAACTCACATTTCAGGTCTATTAAGACAAGGCTGAAACAATACGCAGGGTGTTTCTTGCCTCTAAACCACTCCTTAGATAAATGTTGCACAAACATTTCCTCGTACCTCTGACAAGAAAGTTTAGTGGCTTTGCTGTAGAGGGATCTTATCGGTACATAACCTCTGGCGTGGCTATTATCACAGGGCTGTAAAGAGTAACACTTGTGTCTGTGCAGTCAACCTAATGCCTTGTTGGTTGATTTTATTATCTGTAGCTCCTGTAACCACAGCAAAGAGTCTCAGTTAATCATTGTTTCAGGATATGGTGAATCAGTGAATAAATACCAACCAAAACGTAACAAAGCTTCTGGCACTAATATAAAATTAGTACTGACATCCTGTGGTACAATTAACAAGGGCAGATCAAAGTTGTTGGTTGCGACTAGAATATAAGTCCCTAATTCACTGGGAATCCTCCAGAAATGCATTACTGGTGATAAATAATTGAATGATACTAAAGATTGTTTATAACACAACAAAATAGAATTTTTATTTAAAAAAAAAAAAAAAACCCAGACATTTCTTACTCCTTTGTAAGACTTAATAATTTCACATTTCACATTTCAACATTGATTGTCAGACTAAAATGCAACTAAATAGTGATTTTACAGTTCTGAGTGTAAATAAATGCACTCAATTAAGATCAATGCAGCCCACAGCCGTTGTCCCACAATCAAGCTGCCACTCCTGAATGCGAAGTCCGCCCTTGGTCCGAAGATCCCCAACCACCTTTAAATGTCTCTCCTGAGCTTTCATCATAAATAAATTTAAAACAATTTAAGGCCAACTCAAGTGTCTTCAACAGTTGTGACTGTCTTCACTTTGTCCTCCATCTTTAACTGTTCAGTATGGTCAAATGCCCCAAGCTCCACAGCAGGTCCTGCTGGATCAATGTTGAGTTGGCTCTTAGAAGCCAAGTCTGAGGAAGGGGACACAAGGTGCCACAGATCACCTGATGAGGACACTGGGAGGTCAGCTGAAGGCCCAGTGCTGGTTGAGGTCAGCAGCATTACACGGTTCCATCTGAATTTGTCCCCCTCGTAGCTGTAAACATTTCCCACTACTGGGATTCTTTATAAGATTTTCCTGCAAAGTAACATCAGAGAAAAGGGTGAAACAATACAGAAGCCAAAAATAAATATCAATATATAACGCTTGCTTATTCAGCATTAAATGCCCCTCACCTCTGTAAAGACCCACTCCTGATGTGGCGACAAACTGGTTCCCTTCCCCTTTAGCTGGCATGGCTCGATCTTCACTGGCTCTGGCTGAGGTGTGGCTTGAAGACACAGCTGCTTTCCAATGTTATGACGCAGCTCCTTATGAGACGTATACTCAAAGTACTAGAGGAGAAAATTGTCCAATTAGATACCAAACTGTCCCAGACAGAAATTATTTTCACCTCTAATCTTAATCAAGAGTGAGTCAGAGTCATTGTACCTGGTTGCCTCCCATGTTGTGACACTGATACATAATCACAGGTTTGCCTCCATGGTTGGTCTCACCAACATCCAGGCATGTTTGAGATCCTGAGTTTCTTAACTGGTGCAAACACAGTCACACAGCAACAGTAAGATACAACCACAGTTTCACAAAACACGTGCAATATCCATATAAAGATGAAGAGAAATGGGACTCACTGCTCCAAATTTTACTGGGGTCAAGTCTGGAATGAAGACCTCTGGGTAGACTGTGTCCAGGTACCAGGTAAAGTTTTTGCACTTCAGCCTCTCTCTCAGATTAAGACGATCAGAAATGTCCCCATAGTTGTGCTATAAAAGAGAACAGGGTGTACTCAGACTGTTAGAACCATCAAACCAGCCACTTAAAATATCATTATCATATTGAGAACTTGTTGCGGCAGAGGGTGTAAACTCTAGTTAAAAATGTGTGGGAGGATGTGTGATGAGTGGCATTGTATTGATGTGCATTTAAGGTGACACTGACCTCTTTAGCCATAGTTGCAGCGTTCTTGTTGCGGCGATAGAAGATATGCTTGTAATCATCCATCCAGACCTCAGCTAGGCGCACCTGGTTGCGGGTGATGACCTCTGTGCCTTTGGGGAAGGTGTGTGGGCTCTTGGTGCGGAAGACATGGCCAACCACAGAACATGGTATGATCTCCAGCTGACCCCCACACTGCCACACCTGTAAATAACATTGGACACAAGAAGCAATTCAGACTGAGTTGATAACTACAGGGAGGCTTATTAACTAACATGTGGAACTGAGGGAGAAAAGAGACTTACCCTGAATGACATCTCCACGTTTTCACCGCCCCAAATCTCCATCTTGTCATCATACGTTCCAATGTGTTCAAAGTACTTCATTGAGATTGAGAATAGACCTCCGGCAAATGTGGGTGTTCTGAAATTTTCATAGGCAGACACAAAAGCTTTAGGCACTTAAATGATTCAGTGTGTTTTAAGTGAAACCAACGTGGTCCTTCTTACTTTACTGGGTAGGTTTCATCCTTCCGCAGCTTCTTTGCATCCTCAGGGATTTGCTCCCAGCCGAAAGTCAGACTCCAGTCAAAGTTACCTCGGTTGTAAGCGCGGCTGGTGGCCACAGGCTTGTTGAACCTAAAGTTGTTGAGGTCAATGGTAGTGATCTCTGGACTCACCACAGCAGTGGGCTCTTCAACAATGCGGGCCAACAGGGGCTCTAGCCAACCATGGAAACACTCACCTGAGAGGGGGGCAGAAGGACAGAGATAACTTGATATATTTTCAAATCTGTTGTATAAAATGGATTCTCTACCAGTATAAACAGAGGGGAATCGCACTGTGAATTATTTAAATGGAGGCAGCGCTGGACAATTATCCATGTACCAATCACAATCACAATTTTTGCTTAAAATTGATCAATTAACCACTCAAAACTATGTTAATGATTTATAATAACATGGCTTTAAATGGTCTTAAAGCATGGATAAATAATGGATGGCTGGGCCATACTGAAGTAGTGCAAATATATCTTTATTAAGGAAACATTAATCCCTAACACTGGCAGTGCTGTGGGTCAGATTAACTGGTGTATCGTTGTTGCTATTGTCATTTTGTGTGTGTGCGTTTCCTCACAGTGTGCGTCGAGAAAGGTGAGTACTTCGCCCTGAGCAATACTAGCACCCAGTAGCCTGGCTGTGATGAGGCCCTTCCTCTCCAGCTGCCTCACTACGCGGACAATCTTCAGCTCACGTACATATTCCTCCAGTTGGCTCTTCAGGTGATCTGCAGGGAAAAACAACAGATTCTCTTATCTTGACTTCAAGTAAATCAAACATTTGCTGCAGTGATGTACTCCGGTTACACCTTGACAATCGCTGTGTAGTTACAGGTGCAACAGAGCACACATATACCCATATCCAATAATACTTTTTTTTTTTTTTTTAAACAAGGGGTGTAGTGGACAAAGATCAATAAACTTTCAACCAGGATGTGGTCAGTAAAACAAGTCTTTTCAGCCTAGTATTTATTAAAGCACAACGTTTCCCAAGAGAAGAAAAAGTCAAGACATTTGTCATAACTGTGAGATAGCAATCAAGTAGAAACGCTGCTCGTACAACTGGGTCGCATTTCCTTTCTAAAAGCATTTGTGACCACAACACATGCCATGCAGCTCTCATAAGTTTTAGTACCAGTACATCCACCAACCACACATTCTCAGTGTTAAGACAAAGCTGCTGCACTGGTAGCAAAAAGGGGAAGTCTGGGTACAGTATGAAGCCTGCTAATAGAGCTGAGGCTAACAACTCATTAACTTATGCAAAATATATAACTGGTAAAGAGGATATTTCAAGCTTTCAAGTGTTATTTTGATACCGGATTTGGCCTGTATGGCTAGTCAGGCTTGTGTCAACTGCTATGTGGTTTGTATTTTAATTAGAACAGCCTTCAAAGAAACTGCTACATTATTATTAAGATATGAGAGGATGAAAATGTTCTTCTGTCTAGTGTAATTTGGCTTTTTTTTAAAAAGGCATTCTACAATCACTCAAGTTTCACAGACTTTTGGTGCAAGATCTTACAAGATATACCACCCAAAATATTAGCTGTTTGCACTACAGGTGTTGCTTGAAACGCTGTAATAATCTTTGCTCGCATTTTGAGTAAAGGCTAAAAAGCATGCTTATTTTACCCGTGTACAAGTCAACAATTTCCTGTATAATAACAAACATTTATGGACAACTAGATAATGTTGCTACTCTATGACTACACATGATACTTCCCAAATGTTACTGTTATTTTCTTAACATGTTGGAGTGTAAAGTGGAGTGTCAACAATAGGCTTCTCTTATCAGAACTGTTGTACCACTTTTGCCAGCTCTGAAGGGTTAGATGTTCTTCATCACTCTATTGTCAAGTTGGTGCTCACTGCTGCAACTGGCATTTCAATGAAAGCCAGCCTTGTGCATATACCAATGGTAAAATACAATGGGTCATTATAATTTATGACACTGTTGACTCTTTGCACACAAACCCCTTCTGCTTCATTTGTAAAGTCCCACTCGCCTGCGACTGTGCAGGCATGTACGGTAAGCTGTGAAAACTTCAACGCTAACACAACTCTGTTATCAATACTCTCACCTAACAGTAACTGGAATGCTGCTTTATGAATTAATAAATTCATTATAACTTACGCTCCTAAAAAATCATGCTGGTGCTCTGCAGCTGTCCAGACATATTAAAGAAATAAAATGAAATAAAAGTGTCCCATTTTCTTTCATGTGTTTTAATGTCTCATCACTGTAAAACATTTCCTCCTAACTAACTGCCTGATTAAGAAATAACATTGGACTCAGAGCCTCTTTTAACAAAGTCTTTTCTCCTGCAAGTGAGTCCACAACTATGTTTTGTCATTAGTGTTTCTGTGTTTCTGTTTTTCTCACCTGCAACACTGGCGTCATCTACTAGGATGATCTCTTTCAGCAATATAGCAGGAGACGTGTGCAGGACACTGTAGACCGTTCTCAGGAGGGTGGACCAAGCCTCATTATGGAAGACTATAATAACGCTGGTTGTGGGTAGAGGGGGACAGCGACGAAACTTTCTGTCTACACACCTGGGAGACATGAGTCACGTCAAAAATAAAACGAGAGACAGTGAGAGAAATTGCATAAGAGTGAGAGGCATATCTGATGAAGTTAAAGTCTCGTAGAGCCACGTATAACAGACCACTGTTTATAGATATTCAAAGTCTACTCACTCGCACTTTAAATAACAAATTGTGCAAACAGTCATAAACAATACGCCCATTTTAAACTCTGCAAAAAGACATAGCTCAAGGCCTATGAGAGCTGTGACATGTTCAGATGTCAAGTTTGACATTTTTTTATGATACAGTGGCTGCACTTAAAGCAACACAGTTAATGTTTCAGTCTCTATTATCAAGTATACTTCTATGCTACACTCACCTTTTGTGGTTATATTCAGATTAGCTTTTTTGTGTGTTTCCAGGATAAAGGTGAGCTCAGTATGAAAATTCATGTAAATAATATGACACTCTGAACATGACCCAGACTAAAATGCCAGGATATTATGTGGCCCTGCTGTGTACATGTTGGTAAAACAGTGATTAGTCCAAGATTATTATAAAGGACACATTCTTACTCTGTAGGCCTCGTGTCATCCCCAAGACCACGGCTGAGCGAGATGTGGTCGCTGGCATACTGGTTGAAACAATGCCTGGTCATGCCCTCCTCCTGCTCCTTCACCTCCTCCGGAGTCATGTGGTCTTGTTGAAAGGCCTTCCCATCAGCCCCAGGGCCTGTGGGGTCCTGCGGCGGTCTCTCCAGATGAGGCTTGAGCTCAGCCTGACTATAGAATCCATCGGGGCATTTCATGTCCTGGGTGGGCTGTGCCTGCACTGGTGGTGGCTGTGGAGCTCCAATTTGAAAGCCGATATTGTGGACCGCATCTCTAACCATGATTATCACCTTGTCCCTCTTGTCCACCAGCTCCTGAAACCAGGGGTCCCCCGCAGGTGAAGAGCCAACATCCCTCTGGAGAACCACCAGAACCACCATGAAGAGAGTCCCCCCAAGAATGGCTAGTTTCAGGGGGCTCATGCGCCGGCGTATGAACAAACGCATGTTTCAAAATCCGTGTCTCAAAGCTGTTAAACAGGAAAAAAAAGAATGAATTCCTAAGAGGCTGGTTGCAAAAACATTTAAACAAGAAACACTACATTCAAAAGCCGCTCCTCTGACACCCTCACCTGCCCTTGCTTGCTAAACAATCAGTGAGTTATTCCTGCAGCCAAAGAAAAAGAGACAAGCTCGAGAAAAAAAACAAAACTGGTTTGTGCGTCTCTACAAGTGTCATAGTGGCAGGTGATCCAGCCAACCTCGCTCCTCCCTCCCTCCCTCCCTCCCCGTCTCTTCAGGAAACAGTCCCACAGGGCAGGAGCAGAGAACATGGAGGAGGAGGAGGAGGAGAGTGTGAACAAACACACCACACCTGAATTCACCTGCTCCGGCCATAGTCCTCCAGGACCCACGTGGCAGCAGGTGGGTGCGACTGTGACAGCACTGGCACAACCTGAAACTCCCACATCGGTTAATGAGTGACGCACAGCACGTTGCTTAAGATACATGCCCCAAACACACCTCACTAGTGATGATCAACTGTCATCTGCTACAGGAAGTTTGCTACAGGGAGCATGACAGAACCAGAACTTCACAAAGCCAGTGCACAATAAGTGGCTGTTTCTTGCCCTATGAAACAGGATATCATAGCAATGTAGGACATCTGCGTGTCCTTAGGTGATCACTGTTCAGAAAGAAACTCACTCTTACTTGGTCATAACTAATTTACTCTATTCTCAAGCCAGCCTCCTTCATAATTGATTTCAGGGGACACTGTTTTGGTGTCCCAGACAGGGAAACAACCAAGGTCCACTTTGCTGCTGACTCTTCTAATAATAAATTATTCTATCCAGTGTTGCTGGAGTTTTGACCTCTCCAGCTGACTCTCCTAACCAGTTAGCCCAGTTTGTTGTCACCACAGTTGCTCTTCAAAAGAGGAGGAAGGAAAATATTCAACGGAAGTGACCTTCAACACAATAATATGCAAGGCTTAAAATTTGGATTGACTGCATTACAGTATATGCAATCAGGCCAAGTGGCTACTAGATATTTCAGGAAGAAATAAGGATTCTTGCCGTGAACATTATTTTACAAAACACTTTCATACTTCCCAAAGCTTAAAATAACTTTATTTACAGCACAAGTAGACAAACTGCGGTTAAGGGCTACTGAGAAGTGACAAAACTCTTGCTACTGAAAGCTGTTCAGTATCAAAATGCAGGAAGAGTTGCAAATTCGCTTTCATTCAGTCTGTGCAGGCTAATTCAAAACTCTGAAGAGACATTCAATTATTCTCTCTCTCTGCTTCTCTAGAAATCACATATTTGACAGATGAATTAGGCTGACAGTCAGTGTCACCCTATGACACCCAGACGCTGCTTAAAAAGATGGATAGTAATGAGTTTCTCATTCTCCAACATGCCGTCTCTTACCTTAAACTGACGAACACTTGCTGCTTATCTGTTCCGGTGTATCTATTTCTCAGTCCGTCTGTGCGGAAAGCTGGCAGGCGAGCAGGTTGTGGACTTTCTCGTTTGTCAAACAAAATACCGATCGGTGTTTTGAGCGCACCAGGACACGGCAGCTCAGTCTTGACCTCCCGGCTTTCCCTTTGAAACCAACAGGTGCCATTTGTTGAAATGATTAGCTGGAGTGAGTCCCCTGCTGGCAGCGCACGCCCTGAACATTTCCGCTCAGTGGTGATGAAAGCGTGATCAGAGTGTGAGACGAGTTCCTCATATCTGTACTTATCTGTAGCCTACTAATCTGCACTTTTTTTTGTTTTGTGCTTTTTTATTGTTCACATATAACAGATGCCCCCCACCGCCAAAAAAGCAAAGAAGAAGGAAAAAAGTACATGTATATTACTGCAGAGATATAACGCAGCTACTACTAAACATGTAACCTGTGTAAATGTATACGACACAAAAATCACAGTGCACAAAAGAAAACAGAGTAACATGATAAAGTGTTACAGACACATTTACAAGTCCCTGTATCATGAGCCTATTATAGCAACATTAGTGCTTTTTCATCGGGGATTAGGAGGAATTTATGTCGCTTAATTAATGCTCAGCATTGAGTGCTGTAAGTGAACATTGCCATTACCTCAACAGAAATTCATTATTCATGTGCAAGCAATTAAATACTCTCTCCTGTATCGCCCTCCTGAAACTGTAGCCTGGTTTATTCAGAGAAGGAGAAGCAGGTGTTTCTCAGGTTACTGTCACAGGGGAGAAATCTTGATTGCAGGCTGATGATTGACATGAGGTCTAAATTAAAGCCAAACAAACACAACAACACTAAGCAGGTTAAGCTGTGTTGTTGGAATAAACTGCTGAGGAGGTCATTTGTTGAAGATGATGAATGAATTTGCCTTTGATTTTCCACTGTTGGGATAGAAGTGTTTGACTTTTCTGAAACAGCAATAATCATAAATGTGTTTCCAGCTACCTCCAAAAAATGGAGGTAAGTGGTGCCCCAGTTCTCTTTTGTAAAATTAACTTCACAGTCATCTCTACCCTGGTGTAACAACAGAAATAACAAACCGTGAACACAATCAATGCAAAATACAGCCATTTATTAATTTCTTATCCAAGGGGAAATGAATCAAATCAATCATTGCACTATTTCTTCAACCTAGACACTTTTTAAAAGGAAAATGCAAAAATGCTTGGTTTACATTTCATCGAAAGGACAGAAAAGAGGGACATGCGAAAGTGAGGATCTCTTTTGTAGCCTATTGAGGTGGGATTGTATTTTAGGCTCATACAGAAACAAATTAAACACCTGGTGTACTAAATGTAAAATACACCCTCACTTTTCAGCAAATAAGAAGGCCAATCAATTTGACTTCTAGTATAATGATTCAGGGGTTTTCTTCAGTAGTAAATACTCAGTATTACATACATTCATGGTATTATTGTTTTCAATGACTAATTTGGCAGGAGGGGGGGGGGGGGGGGGGGGCACCAAGTGCCAAATACAACCAGATAGTGTCAAATACTCTTGTATAAAGTTTTGAATATTGATCCATGACGTACTCGGACCGTGGAACCACATAATGTCAAGGCAATACTTGTGAGCAAACTGCATACAGTTAATCCTGAAGCTGTCAGGAAACCAGTTTACGCAGACCACACAACGTAACACAATCCGAAATATATGTTTCACAGGCTTTTGCTTATTTAGGTCGGAATGAAATCAGTCAAAATCACAGTCCAGTAAAAGGCGCATTATTCTCTTCAAATGATCATTTGACACAGGAAATCAGGAATGGACACACAACTCTGAAGAATAATATAAAACATGCCTTGCAGCAACCAGTTTGGCATGAAAGCATTGTCATACAGTATCATAAAAACCTCACAGTGAAAAGTTACAGTATGCCCCTTTATAGATAAAGATCAGCATTCAGTTATGTATGCTCACATAGCCCCCCCCCCCCACACACACACACACACACACACACACACACACACACACACACACACACACACACACACACACACATAAGGTTCTCACGCACACTTATAGAAAAGGTTTCATAACAATTTAACAATCTTGCTTCAGTATTGTGATACTAATGCAACTGTTCTTCCTTCATTTCGTACTTCCTGTTTTGGTTCAAACCAAAAATACATTGCAGGGAGTGAGTAATCAATCATACATTTCAGTGAATCGCAGACACCCTCATATCCAGACTGTGGCTAATCACAGGCTGGAAGAAACAAAGAAGGCCCTGATAAGAAACTCAGAAGTCCAAGCCAAGGTTGTTTGTGTTTTTCTATCTGCATACGTGTGCGTGTGAGTGTCCTCCATCATGAATAAGTCCACAAGAAAAAGAAAAGTGTTTGTCGCTATCAATGACAGTGACATAACCGTGGCCTTTGCTGTCAAAAGACAAATAAATTACTTAAGATTACTGTACGTTTTATACAGAATCATTACTGTGTGTTTCATATCAAACATTTGTTCTTTGGTCATTTTCATCCTTCATGTTGTCCTTGCATATTTTCTTTATTAGTAACATAGTTGTGTTTTTTGTTTACATATATTTTCTTTTTTTGTACAAGTTCATCACAAAAATCCATCCGCAGGAAAATAAATAATGACTCCAGATGAAATACTTGTACTATTGCTCATAAAACACAAGCATAGCCACTTCTGTCCTAAGGCAACTGGGCTTCATGATCTCTCGAGCAGCTTGGGAAAAAGCCTTCAAACATGAACAACGTCCTACATGTGTGCATCTGAGTGCGTGACAACATACAGACAGGCCGAACTCGCCTCTGTCGGACGCCCTCTGTCCCCAGTGTGTTTGCACCGTGCTTAAGCTGACCGCTCCGTCTCTCCGCAGTCTCTGTCTTGTTGGTGCAGTGGGAGTCACGCTGCGGTCGGTTGGCCGGTCTGTTGTTAACTGCCCGGGGGACCGCTGGTGAGAAAGTAAGTGGTCATCTCCCCCTTCCCCTTCACCTTGACAACACCTCGATGGTCCAGCTGATATCCGTTGTTGACCAGCACGTGGTACAAGTCCGTGGTCACCTAAGAGAGGACACAGACATTTGACACCCAAAATGTGAGACATTCAACCCTTCCTAGGAGAAACTGTGTCAGTCCCAGCCTCTCAGTGAATAATCTCCCTAAAGGACAATGATGAAGGCATAAGATAAAGAACGGAATATTAGACACAGCTGAGAGTTTTAAAAAGAAGTGGATTTCATTTCATTTGCTGCTGTTGAGTACAGTTTACACATACCAACCAGTGCCTAAGCAACTAACTGATAAGCGATTTAACTGTCAAAACAGTTGGTTATTGCATCTGAATAAACTGCATTAGTGAATTGTGATGGACACTTTATACTATTTTCTTTTTAAACATTTAATAGGCTTAATGATTCATAAGTAATTTAAATTGAACAATTAGTCGATTAATCAACTGATCAATTGGAAGAATTAATCTGCAATCTGCAATTATTATTTGTTACAGTTGTTTAATTAAGCAAAAATGAAAATGAAAAAAATAAATGCAATATCTTTGAGTTTTTTTTGGACAAAACAAAACATTCAGCATCAGTTCTCAGACATTTCAAAGACCAAATGATCGAAACAGCAGACTAAACAGACAACAGACACATTCTTTAGTTCAAGCTCTTATAATATCTAAAAAGAGCATTTTGACCTGCAGGAACATATATTGTACAAAAGATGGCAGCATTGTTCTAACTCTAATCTTTTCTGCAGCCTCACTGGCAGCCTGTGGCCCCACACTGGCAGCCTGTGGCCCCAGTGGCAGCATGTGGCACCACAGTGGCACATAACTTAAGTGAAGTCTTGCTGTTTTCTCCACTCCATCAACTAACAACTCCCTGAGCATTGCCTACTAGCTTGGATACCTGATACCAGAATATCAACTTTAGATTACTGTAACCACTAAATATGTGTAAACGAAATGTAGTAGAATAGAATTAAGAATCATGAAAACTAATTTGGCTGTACCCTAGTTGACAGTGAGTCTTTCAGCTGCCAACAGAGTGCCACAGGCTGCCACTGAGTTGCCACAGGCTGCCACTGAGGTGCCACTACCTGCCAGTGCCACTAAGAGGATCCTGGCTTCTCTTTGTACAATAGATTTTGGGGTAGAAAATCTCACTACAGCACTAAACTAAGCTGGTGTTTATCACATATTCCACATTTCAAAATAAGTGTTAACTGTTAACGACATATCTATGAATGAGGTGGTGAAAACTCTGGCAGCCTTGCACTTGACTGATGCTACTTATCGTAGGAACATGACTGAGATTTCCCTCTTGAAGATGATAATAATGTGGTAGTTGAATGGCCTCTGCAGGGGATTCAATTTAGCTTTCTGCCTTTCTGGAGGGAGATTAGAGCACCATTTTGGCTCGTAAACAGCATGTCCGGTACTGAAAGGGATTCTTGCTCAAGGGGGTCTTCTGCAGAACAGATGTATGGACCTGAAATTCTCCAGCTCAGTGAATCTCCCTTCTCAATGTGCCACATTGCAGCCAAATAGCTAAATTAAACGGGGTGCACTCACTGTATCTGTAGCATTGTTATCAGCTCTGATACTTCTGATACTTTCATGCTGAGCATAAGCAAATGACTTGTTTCTCTTTCAGATACCAGAAACAATACTTTCAATTGCATGTGGAGTGATTAACAATCGTTCAGTCAGAGGAAAGTAATCTGCTGTGTGAGCAGTTTTTCACAAAGAAGACATTCATAAAAATGCTGAACTTGTGCAATATTTCATATTGATGATTACTAATAACAGCTTAGTGACTAATTTCATAAGTACGGTGGACAATTCCCAGCTTTCACAGATGCTGTTGAAGGAGTGCTTGTTGAGGTATTTCATTTGGTATTTTGTAGAGCTGAAATGATCAGACAATTTTAACTATTTTCTGACATTTTATAGTCAAAATAATAAATTGATTGATGAAGAAAGTAATTGACTGATGATTCATGATGTGACATGATATGCTATAGTATTTGGTACTCAGGTCTTTTTTCAGAAATAATGATAGAATGCAACTCTAACAACAATTAAAACAGCAAAACACTGATCAAAGTTACAAACTGCTGTGGATGTCTGTGTGCAATACTGTACCTGGATGCAGTCTGATACTCCTGTGCTGTCCATCCGGCTGGCCACATTGACTGTGTTCCCCCAGATGTCATACTGGGGTTTCCTGGCTCCAATCACTCCTGCTACCACCGGACCCATGTTCAGTCCTGAGAACAAATCACCAGGCTGTGTTATTTTGTATTAGTTGCGCCATTTTAACTCAATTATAATGCTAAAAGAAAGTAGATCACTGTAGTTCTCCTTCAAGGAAACAAATGACAATCAAAAGCAATATTATTAGATTATTACCTATCTTCATCTGGAAGTTGTTGAAGGAGTGCTCGTTAATGTATTTCATCTGTTCCCTAAGCCTCATGGCGTAGTCTGCCAGAGCCAGAATGTGTGAGCGGCCCTCTTTGTCATAGGTAGAGTCATTGAGGCCTGAGGCAGCCATGTAGGTGGAACCAATGGTCTTGATTTTCTCCAGCTGACGGAACCTCTCCTCACTGATGATCTACAGAAGAGTAATCAACAGTGTGTAAGAAGATGAAAGGAAACAAGCAAAAGCAACACTTTAGCTCTAGGTCAACAGCTTGCTAAGTGGCAGAACAACACAAACATCCAGGAAAAGGTGACAGTAAGCTGCATAAAATAAATATCTAACTGAGCCATGTTTGACAGTATATCTAATAAACGTTTCCTACACTGATGTGTTTCGTGCTTTAATTTTCATTTATCTTTTCCCCCAGTTTTTACTCTCTTCTCACCTCGTCAAAATCTGCGATGATCTCGTTGAGCAGCCTAAGACATTCCACTCCCTCATTGTTAGCCTCCAGCTCCACATAAAACTCGGAAAAGTTGCTGATGGAGGCAAACATGACAGCGACACACTCACACGACTGGTAGTACAGCTCGTCATTCCGTCTCTCTCGTGCAAGAAAGTGGGCAGCTACGTCTTTCGGTAGGATGTTGTGGAGCAGGCGGCGGTTATATGCCTGTAGCTCCTCCATCTCCTCCTTTTCCTCTGTGGCCTGTGGAAGGTCGGGGAGATGTGTGGTTGCTTAGTCTCACGGTCAGGTGACAGAATTCCTGAAGTACTCACATCTAGTTGAAGCTGGTGAGTTACATAGTAGTAATAGCCTCAACTTATTTCTATTTTACACATAAAACACTTCTAATTACCTGCAGCTTCCAGAGGAAGTCAAGGCGTGCGGTGGACTCCACCTGCTGGCCGTGCAAGTAGAGAGCCAAGACAAACACGGTCAGAATCACAGGGGTCATAACCTTTAGGGATACCTTGGTCACGCTCTCCAGGCTGAGAAAAAAAAGAGGAGTTGACAAGAGTTATCAATGAATGTCCTGCATGTGAATAAAAAATGTATGAAACCCAACAGATCCCAAGACATACAGAACAAATGAAATCTACTTACCACTGTTCTGCAGTTTCATTGAAACCAAGTCTGGAAAGCAGACAAGAAAAAGATGTGTCTATGCTAAGTACCATATGAGTCACTGAACTACATTAGGCAGTACAAAACATAAAATAATGCAACTTACTGTTTTAGGGAATCATTGACAGGTGATAATGGCCTGTGGAAAAAATTAGAACATATTCAAAAAATAGGACATACCATAAGAAACTAGGTCTTTTACAATCTAAACCAAATCATGAAAAAGTAGACCATGTCCAGTCAGAACCACAGTATTATGACAAGGGGCTGAACTATCCAGGTTGAAAATTTGGAAAGAGTGAGTGTATGCATTTGTGTGTGTGTGTTCCTGGCAGGGGACTCACAGGGTGTTGGCAATGACCAGCAGGTCTGCGTTGTCAAACAGGGCCACCTGAGGCCATTCCACCAGCAGGAGGAAAGTGAGCTGGATGAGCAGCATCAGAGCCAGCTTCCCTATGCTGCTGATGTGGAGGAACACAGAGCAGGCCAGCAGGGTCAGCAGCACGCTGTAGCTGAAATACTGCAGCAGAGAGAAGACAGCAAAGGAGGAGGAGGAAGGTTTAGGAAGTGGACATTCAGACATACTGTCTGTACAAACAGAAAAAGCACAAATTGAGCATTTGCGTGAACACACACAGATAACACAAGCTGACACACATGCTAAAATGTTATGGGACTGACCTCAGGGAAATGGCAGGGCATGGCCTGGCTAGAACACAGAGTCAAGCCGTCCTCTGCTGTCTTGGTCAAGCTGTGCAGCAGGCAGAGAGTCACTGATGTGTTCAGCTCGTTGGCCACGCAATCCTGCAGTTTCTCTCTGCTGCAGGTAAACTGGCAGGAAAGGAGAAAGCAGTCAATAAACAGTCAGCCAATAAAGGTTTAATAGCAATGAGGAGACAAACCCAAATGTTATGCTGAAACAAAAAGCTGCAATTATAACATAATATACAATATATCTTGCATGTTTAATGTATGCAAAAACCAAAGCTTAGTTTATCATAAATAGCATTCAGACATGAAAGTTATATAAATCTTCTCATCAAACTCAAGTGAGTGTATTTCCCAAAACATCAAACTATTTCTTTAATCCACACATACACAACTTTATGTAATGTTGGTAAACATGGGAAACTATGATGGCTAAAAATAGAATGAACCCCATCTGCTACAGTGACAGATTATGATTAATTACAGCTCAACCCCTAATTATAGCATTCCCCTTAGGCAAATTGGTCTTCAGTGCCAAGTGCCAAGATGTAGCATAACTTCTTCAAATGTCTTGAAAATCTCATGATGTAACTGATGGATTAATGGAAGAAAAGACAAATTAATAGGGCAGACACATAGCCCCTTGCCTAATTTCATTGTGTGGAACAACCTGAAACATCACGTTGCGAGTCACAACTGTTACATGATACAACAGTGACAAAACGAAGAGCCCTACCATATTAGCAAAGGAAGAGATGAAGAGGAGGAGGATGGTCAAGACTCCCACCAGTGTGCTATTTGCACGAGACTGGACTATTTTCTTGGTTACAGTCTGCAAGGCAGCTGGGAAGAGCTTATATACAGACAGCAAGAAGAAGATCAGATAAGAGAGAGTTAATACCATTAGTGATGCTGGCTGAATACATGTGATAATGACTCTAATCTAAAGATGTCTGCAGGAGAAATCATATGAGTTATGAGGACCCTTGTTCCTTACTTTGATGCAGGAGTAAATGGCACAGATGAAGAGGATGTTGGCAAGGATGATGAAGACGCTGATGTATAGACCAAGCATAAGTGTTGTTCTGCGGAAGAGAAGAAAACAGCCTAATTAGGATGTATAACTGTCATTAACTCCTCATAAACTAATCAAGACCACATTTCCTGCCCACAATTCAGTATAACTGGGAAACTGGGAAAGGCAAGTTATTGAGAGGAGACTTACTTACTTTGGGAAAATGATCATCT
The DNA here is from genome assembly GCF_963691925.1 of Scomber scombrus. NCBI lineage: Eukaryota > Metazoa > Chordata > Actinopteri > Scombriformes > Scombridae > Scomber > Scomber scombrus. The sequence goes on along the minus strand of NC_084979.1, from coordinate 15,269,881 downwards.
GAATGAAACAGATGCAAAAGAAAACAAGGAGTGTGCAGGCCACATATCCCCCAAAACGATCATCCACCTTTTTGGAGTACTGAAAATAGAAAATCAATGAGAAATAAGTTGCTTTGTAGCTCAATTAGCGAGAAAATAATCTGTTTATTTTACAAGGAGTAATGGTGAATTTCAAACTAATTCTAATCAAAAACTGACCTTTTTCTCAAGATCTGGAGTCTGAAAAGTGAGTAAGAACTTCTTGACATGGTCTTTCCTCAGCTGGTCGATGCTGCGTGCATCTATAGCCCGTCCAAGAAACTCATCCACCTCATCCTCAGGGTTCAGGGCCTCCTGAGCGCAGCGGCTATGAGGTAGATGGAACAATAGGTCACTGTGTGTTTGTGTCTGTGCATGTGTGTGTGTGTGAGTGAGTTGGCCTATGCTGTGACAGGCACGATGACTCAGAGCTAATATGTTATTAGTGCTGGGTTGGATCTGACTGTATAAAACCAACAGTGGGCTCCAAAGCAAGACCACAACAGTGACAGTCTGCCGGTCAACGGCTAATAACAAAAGCCAACCCTAATAACAGAAATAGGGGCCAAAACACTCACTTGTCTTTGCTTGATGCTTCATCGATGCCCTGGGGGAAAAAAAAGCAGTGAGAATTAGAGTGAAAAAAGAGCAAAAAACAGAGACAGTGCAGGAAAGAAAAAGAAGGAAAGTGGGAGAGATTAACATGTAGCCTAAGTACAACTAAAAAATAGACAGAGACTCAGACATCTGCACAGTTAATCCCTGTGAGCCAGACTGATGTTTTAATTAATGCTTGGAGGCTTCAAATTACACCCTCTTTGCCCCTAGGGCTCAAACCCTCTGAGATGCAGAGGACAAAATGAGGAGAGGGGAAGAATGTAGGAAAGAAAAGGAAATGAGACTTGTAGGATAAAGAGCAGGAGGAAGAGAGAGAGAGAGAGAGAGAGAGAGAGAGAGAGGAGAGAGAGAGAGAGAGAGAGAGAGAGAGAGAGAGAGAGAGAGAGAGAGAGAGAGAGAGAGAGAGAGAGAGAGAGAGAGAGAGAGAGAGAGAGAGAGAGAGAGAGAGAGAGAGAGAGCGAGAGAGAGAGAAAGAGGAATATCTCTAGTTGCAGCCTTATCAGATTAACTCCAGTCATAAATGATGTGCTGGGAATCCCTGGGAGCCCTATTGTAACTCCTGTTTGTTTGAATTGAAAAGGTCAATTCTTCTTCTTATTTGTCTTGTACCATATTTATAATCATTTTGTCACATTCAGAGACACAAATTCACATTTTTTATTAATTTACTGTACAGAGCATTTCCTTCATTCAGTGTAAACAAGACTGAGTCTACAGCGCTGATAGCAGCTCTGTCAGGCTGTGCTTAAGCACAATAGCAATGTCAGCATGCTAACATACTAATGCTGAAAATGCTAACTGGTAAATGTTTAAGAGGTCAAGTTTACCACAGTCACAATGTTAGTTTGGCATGCTAACGTTTGCGAATTAGCACTAAACACAAAGTGCAGCTGAGGCTGATTGGAGGGTTTTGCGGGTATTGGGTCATAAACCAAAGTGTCAGACAAACTGAAGTCTGACAAAATTGGTGTACTGACCAATCGACTGAGCGACCGACCATCAGACGACACTGCTATCCAGCCACATTGCTAGCATGACAACCAGAGCAGAAAATAATGTTGACCTTTTCATCTGTTTTCAGGGATTCTACAAAAAGAAAGGGGGTTTGATTTAAGTATGTCAGGTGTATAGTAAGTTTGTCTTTACGAAATGCTTCTAACCCTTGCTTCTCACCATATAAGAAAAATATCTAATAATAACAACCAATTTGAGGACATAGTTAGGAAGGATATTTATGATTTGACTTCAGAGAGTGGAGAGGATGACACAGGAAACTGGATATAGACAAGAAGAACAGGTGCTGTGCGCCTGACTGAGTGCTCCCTGAGTGTATCTCACCATCTGCCTGAAGACTTTGGACTCCTTAGTTCTGGAGAAGGATCTGTCAGGCACCCAGCGTGGCATCAATCCCTCGGCAGAATTTGCACGTGCTCGCTGCATCTTGGCCATCATGGCTTTCTCCTCTTTCTGTGAGTGAAGAGATCCCACCCGGTGAAGGTGTTAGAGTGGATGCTTCAACAAATAAGGACTTCTATGTCAGGTGACAAGCCATTATAATGTTAGTGTGAAATATAGCACTAGTGTGAAGTTCGGAGCCGGTACTCAAGGTGTGTGTGTGTGTGTGTGTGTGTGTGTGTGTGTGTGTATGGGTGTGTGTGGGTGTGACCATGTACTGACCCTCTTCTGGCTGCAGCCCAGCACTAAGAATGTTTCAATGTTTTTCTCTTTCAGGTAAGCGTTCCTCTCTCCTCCAAATCCTGGTTCCACCTCATAGTCTCCGTTCAGATACTGCAGCGTGGCTTTAGTGATGTGGATACGCCTACATGCACACACACACATATACAGAGTGTCAGAAATTAAATGGCCTATTGGTGGATGCGTCAGTACAGTAGCAGGTGGGGTGGGAGGGACTTACCCAGCCTTCCCCCCGGCTTCCATTTGGTTGGCAAGCGTCACGTCGTTGGACCAGACATCGAATTGCCACTTGCGCAGGCCCAGCACCCCACAGTGAACGCGCCCACTGTGGATGCCCACCCGCATGTTCACATTAACACCCGTCACCTCTCTCACCAGCCTGCAGATGCACACACACACACACACATATGTACACGCTATTGTCAAAATCTAGTGTCACCTTCAGCCTCACAGTGTATTGTCCATACCGCATGTGGCATAAACAAGGCAAGAAATCTGAAAACTTAACCTTCACTGGAAAATGACTGTATGACAGCAAGGGTGTGTGTATGTGTGTGTGTGTGTGTGTGTGTGTGTGTGTGTGTGTGTGTGTGTGTGTGTGTGTGTGTGTGTGAGTGTGTGTGTGTGTGTGTGTGTGTGTGTGTGTGTGTTTGGTGCATTGGTGTGTTTGACTCACGAGATAGCTTCAATCATATCTACTCCCATCTCCACACAGCAGTGGGCGTGGTCAGCCCGGGGCTCAGGCAGCCCTGACACACAGTAGTAACAGTCCCCTAGGATTTTAATACGCAGGCAGTGGTTCTCCTGTACAGCAAGGACACGCACACACGCACGCACACACACACACACACACACACACACACACACACACACACATTTAAAATATCAGGCCCTGAATTACAGCTAATACACCAGCATGCTCATGTCAAATATAGAGCTTTTTATGCAAAATTGAGATGACTCATCAGTCTCAGCACAGTCTAATTGATGTGGTACACAATGCTTAAGTAACCACCCCCACACACACACACCCACCACCTCAAGTACATCATGATAGCTGTGTCACACCGTTAAGACTACAGACCGTATGGTTGAAGTATATAAGCGTCAGTAGTTTTGCTGTGAAAGTGGTGACGGCAAGTGTCAGTTCTCACCGAGGCCAGTTTGTCAAAGCGAGCAAACAGTTCATTCAGCGTCATGACCAGCTCCTGGGCCGTACACTGAGATGCCAGGCTGGTGAAGCCCTCAATGTCTGCAAACAGTATACTGCAGGAGAAGTGGTGGTGGTGATAGTGGGAGGGAGGGATGGATGGAGGGAGGGGAGAGAGATGGTAACCAAAATAGACAAACAGGAAAAGAAAGACAAAGGAGACAGAGAATGAGATCAATCAATAAAGTAGAGAGGTAGTTAGCATGGTCTAGCGCCTCCCTCCCTCCTCACTGTCCAGCTGCCATGTGAGCAGGGGAGAGAGCGAGGCAGACATTTGTTTAGCTCTGGCTCTCATCATCTAGGCCAATGTAGGTCACCTCCTCCAGCCCTTCCCTGTGAGAATCACCACTCCCCGTCCCCTTGTCTGCATGCCTTTCATAGCTAACTTTTGATAGTAATGAAAGTAATGAAAGGCGAGGATAAACAACACCACAGATGCTGAGTTCCAGTTGAAGGCGACAGATGGCGCTGTTGGTCCCGTGAGGTCATCCACTGGCCCTTAATTACAGCAGTCCACAGTTTGTCTACATCTCCCGCCCTCACCACGGCTGTGAGCTATGATGCATTAGTTTGTAAATGGTCAGTTCAGCTGATTTACAAACAAAAGAAAATCTAATGGTGTCTAGTCACAAAGTAGTAGTAGTTTTAGGGAGTTTTAGGAGTTGTTTAGCACAGGTTTTGAGATTTTCTGCCACTACTGTAAATAGTTTTCAGTAGAAGTATTCCTAATTTAGAAATAATCCCTATGACTGACACATTGTTTCTGGAGCTTTAGAGTTTTTAAATGGTCATTTTTCAAAGACGTGAGCAATACAAATGGATTTCTATTCACCTTTGTTGTTCTGGGTGGCTGCAAAAACCAGAGACAAAATATGGGCAAATACAACAAAAACAATCTGCATGATCAAATACAACTAGAAGTGAGTGAGAACATAAGCTCTTCTGTAGTTTGGGTGAACTGACCCTTTAAAGGCCCAATTAGAATTTTTTCAACATGTAAAATAATTGACATGTTTACTTATGGATAAAAAATAAGCAGTTTGAACTTCTTTTGATTGACAATAGTTAGAAATATACACCTGTTTAATAAACATTAGTGACCTAAATAAACCCTCGACAGCATCAGAAAACTTGGATTTGTTTTATCTAGTGCTTTTAGAAAATGACCTGTGCATCAACTTGGGAGAGACAGCAGGTTTTTGTCTTGTGTTACATTTGGATAATGGATTGTCCCTGTAAGTTTACACCTTGGTAGAGAAGCGACGTTGCAACAGATTGTTCCACTAAGTGCATCACCTGAATCTATTTGGGTCACCTCTGACAGGGGATCTCTGCTGCAACCTCATTTCATTGTCCCCTACCACCATTTCCACGACAACCTGAACTGCACCGGCTGGGCTCAACAGTAGGCTAATGGATGGAGAGCTGCAATCACCTGTTAGTACTGAGTTATTCCCACTCGGGAGGTGAAATCCAGTGGTGAGGGCTGAGACAGGGGGCCAGCAAACTTAAGGTTTGCCTCCCATCATTTGCTACAGAAAGCACAGCAGTGTGCCTAAGTCAATATCGTTACTGCAGCCGGTGCTGTCAGTGTCAATAAACAACAACATGCATAATACATGCTGTCAGGGAAATAGCTGTTGGAGTGACTCTATAACTGACATATCAGTCAGTGGAGTGAGGTCAAACCCGCTAGTGCTAACTGTGATAGCAAAGTAGACAAGCTCTCCGACATCTTCTTGAGTGTGTGCCAGTGCCCCTGTGTAAAAGCATGTATGTATATTTATCTACCTAACATTGTCGTGTTTTTGGATGTAGATCTTGTGGAACATCATATCTTCCTTCTTGGCATTGATATCAGCCTTCATCTCCATGGCAACGTGCCTTGGCAGCACTGACAGCAGTAGGCGTTCCTGGGAGAGAGAGAGAGAGAGAGAGAAAGGGAGAGAGAGAGAGAGAGAGAGAGAGAGAGAGAGAGAGAGAGAGAGAGAGAGAGAGAGAGACCCTTGATCAGAACTCACACACATAGGATTAATATATATATATATATATATATATATATATATATATATATATGATATAATTATATACTTTATTTAGATTATATATATTTTAATTGTGAAATTTATAAAGTGAATTTATTTCTGAAATTTATTTTTCTTCATTACAAAGAAAGAAAGAAAGAAAGAGAGAGTACCTTAGTTTCTTTATTAAGAATAGATTTTAATTCTGCTGTTCGAGTTTCATACACTGTTCAAAATATACATAAATGTATTGATGTCTGCATACAGTAATGCTCAACATTCATCATATCTACAATGCTTTAGCAATACTGTATTCTATTATGGTCATGCCAATAAAGCTATTTGAAATTGAATTTGAATTTGAGGGAGAGAGACAGAACAGACAGAGAAAGAAATTAAAGACAGACAGAGAGAGAGCCCATTCATTTTCATCAGTTTCCACTGTTAGAATGCTCAATGAGTCACACTGCCTCGTTGGCATCTGCGTGGGAACGTGTTAGTCAAATAGAGAGCGGAGATACTCCAGAACATATTGCTGACCTCGAAAACCGAGACAAACAAATTGGACTAGAAAATGGAGACACACATTTGTTGCTTTTTTGCATTGCTCTTTTGCATTTGTGTATGTGTTTTTTCCCCCTACAGAATTGCGGGCATGGCTGCTTCCCTGTTTCATTTGCTTGAATATGCACATGTGTGTGTCTGTGCACGTGTATGTGTGTCTTTGTATGTGTGTGCGTGTGCATGTGTGTACCTGCTGCTGGTTTTCCCTCTGCAGGTGCAGTCTGGCCTGGATGTATCCTCTTGTCTCCTGGAAGGCTTGTCTCTGGGAGACCTCAGCGGGATAGTGAGTACAGATCCCAATCATGTTAGTGCAAAGGAAGATCAGCACGTTGGCACTGATCTGAAAACACACAAACATGACAGAGAAGATGATAAGTAAAACATAAATAAAAATATATGAGAATCCCAACAAGAGTGCACGTGCCACATCACAAGAATACAGTGAACTCTGCCTGGCCTGGGTGAGGTCAATAAACCAAATGGATAACACTCTATGTCATAGGATTTACTGCATGGAGAAAAATTCCTCAAACGTCTGAGGAGCCATTAGATGTGATCTGGTTAGAGATGATGAGCGCGGCCTCGTGGTCGCTCTGCAAGGGGACATTCTCCTCACGTCGCGCTTGGAATGGCAGATTGGAAGGCCAGGGGGTTTAATGTGATGCATGACTGGGGACACGTGAAGACTGTGTGACTCCAGTTTTCTCTCTACTTGAGTTGAAAGTTTTGACTTGTCTTTATAGCATGTATGGAAGCCATTAAAATGAAGAAAGATGGCAGATTCATCCAGATTGTGAGAAAAATACTTTTATGAGATACAAAAAAAAAGATGTTATGATCCCAAAAAACAGCTTTTCTTGTTTTGTGTGACAGATGCAGCCAATAATGTAACTTAGTAATTCTTGTACCCATTGCAGTGAGGTATGTTGGTTGAACAATGAGGCACTGAGAATACTGAGGCACAAACCATATACCAGCATTATCTGTGGCTTGAGTAAATGAAGTTTTAGATACAGTGTACAGTTAGCTTTGTGGGGTCGTCAACCTTAAAAGCATTCCTCTGCCCTGGTGCAGCTGCTTTCTGTGTGCGCCTGTGTTTTTTCGGTTACGTGTGGTAAGCCAGTGTGTAAGTCTGTTAGTGATTTCTCTTCTCACTAGTCCACAGCCAAGACTGAACATCAGAAATGGAGCCTTGAGCTCTGGACTTCCCCTGCACTCTGAAACACACACATCCACGCACAAACACACACACGTCTTCTCCATGCTCACAAACACACTCCAGCCTGGGAAAGTCACTTGACCCATGACCAGAGCACAGAGTGTTTCCTCTGAAAATGATATCATCAGTAATGAGAAAAAGACATGCATGCACAACATACAGATAAACACTGAATTTCAATCAGTTTTAGTTACAACATCATGACTAAACTGGATCACTTGAAAGATCTCATCACCAATACCAGCATTTCTGTGTCACGGCCGGTATGTTGCAAAACCAGTGTGTTTGTGTGTGTGTTTGTTTTTGTGTTTGTGTCTATGCCACAGACAGTCGAAGAGAGATACATAACTGGAGATAGAAGATGATTATCTATTTACATGCATACACTGCATATTTCCAAGTGTGTTTGTCCTTTGAAATGTGAATACACATCTAATTAAGGGGAACATTGACCAGCTAAACTATCCACACATGGGTGACAAAAAAGGAATGCAAGCTGTTGATCAAAACTCCCAAAGACAGAAGAAAAAAACCCCACACACACAGCTTTTAACTTGTAGTGTGATGGCAGGTTTTTTTTCTACCACAGTCCTGAGATGAGGTTTACACTGTATACACAAGAACCCACCATTTGTTGTCAAAACAAGACAAAGAAAATCTGACAACCTGTGCTTGAAACAGAACACCACTACAACCAGACAGCGGCAGGCAAATTGCACTCTGTTTGTTCTGAGACAGAGTCGCTGGTAACTTCCTATTCCACCTGAAAATAAATGGCCAAACTCGATGAGGAGCGCCATGGTAAGCAAAAATAAACACACAGATGACTTGCAGATGCAGAAGCAAACGTGCCTCTGATGTATCAGGGTGAATACCAATCACTGACGCAGCTGATACAGACAGAGAGCAACAACATTAGTCAGGTTCGCTCAAACAGGTTTTCAGGAAAGAACAAGAAGCATTTTTTCCTGAATTCCTTGATGCCGGATGACGAGGAATGCTTGATGCCAACTGTCAGACAACTTTCAAAGATTCAGATCAAAGCTGTGGAGACGCGTGAAACACCACATCATCAGAGGATCAGGTGTAACAACCTACAAAGAACACCCAGTTTAGTTCTTTTAATGACTGGCTGAGCAATTTTATCTAAGTGCAATGTTGAATTTGTGCTGCACCGTTGCTCAATTAGCAATTAGCCTGTGTGTTCACAAATCGCTGGCTTCCTGATCATAATGTTATAGACCACCGATGGAGATGTGACACTCCAGTCACGAAAGGCTCTAATATAACCTGATCACATTAATTCCAAACAGACGGCCCTGAACAGAGTGAGGCAGATAACTGAGTTAGTGGCCCGTCTGAGATACAGGGACACCTGCAGTTCCCAGGACTGCGCTTCTCAGCAATACACTCAACTTACATTCGGCCAATTCAGCTTCCCATGTGAACTCACTCAGATTTCGATCCAAGCAAAGACATGTCTATCAAATTGATTTTGATAGTTTGGCAACAAGAATAGACTACGCTTAAAAGCAGCATAGGAGGTCCCACATTTTGGGATTTTGTGTATTTTTGTTGAATGGGAAAAGTACAGCATCTATTGTAACCTCTAAAAAGCCCCAAAATATCACTACATTCAGATTCAGCGTTACTTGAACTGAGCAACAATTGATTGACTACATCTTGAATGATAGCTCAATATAACAACTCTTAATAAGTGAAACTAGAGTGTAGGGAAACATGATGAACACAGCTTGTGTTAATGCCAATTTATATGCTTAGTCACCACACAGCCTAGAGATTAGAGGCAGAAGCATCCACAGCTGCCTTTGAATAAATCTTGTGAGTGAAGCTGTGGATGTGTGTGACTCCTTTTGGACGGGCAGCTCTTTGATCCTGAAGCTTGTTGTGTCTGTTGCTGCACTTATATCAGCCAGGCCTGCAAATCTAGCACAGACCCATGGCCACTCTGACACTCCCCCTTCACTAAACAAAAGAGAGCAGAATAAGCTTCTCTTCGTTAGCCAATGCCACTCACTTTCTAACGACTGAGTTAGACTACAAGTATCTTCCATTGATGCCTCCTGACCATTCTTCCTGCAGAGTTTTGGCTCTCAAAGGCGAGTCTGCCTCCACATTTACTTAAGCGGGGACCTCTTGGCGGTGAAGTTAAAAGGAGTCCAAACATTGGCTTATAAGGTGCAGTACCCGGCAAGGTGCTTTATAAAGTAAGGCAGGCGGATAACATTTTAAAGAACCAATGAAGGAAGGGGATGGAAAAGATTTTTGTTAGGCAAACACACTGCAAATCCATTCTGTCTTTAATAATATCCCACTGGACAATTTCCTCATGCACAAGCACTCTGGAATGTACATGTGCACGGATGCAGTTTTCACAGCAAGGTCGTCAACCATTTATTCACAGACTAAACTTTTGCACCAACTGATTGGTTGTATTCATCAAAAAAGTTGTGATGTTTTCATGACATTTACTGTATTAACTGTGTTTAGTTTATTCTTAAGCATGTTCAACAAAGGCACTTGTTAAAGCCTCACCTGTGAGCAGAGCTGAAGTTTCAAATATTATAACTAATATTAACTCCTGTGATAATACAGTGAGAGCAGGTAAACAAAGAGCTGATAACCACAGATACGACAGGCTGTCACTTACTGAATACAGCCATTGTCCAGGTAATCAATGTTTGGATTTACTCAGAAGTATTTGAAAAGGGCAGAAATGAAAGATAAGTTCAGCTATCCCACCAACCCTGAGCTCCACTAAAGCCAGAGTTTAAAAGGCCAGAGTGCTACATCCCATAAGTCAACTCACAGACTCTGGGGACGCTGCTGTTGACAAGGGGGCTACTCTCCAGTGAATGACCTTTGATAGGCATCTGGAGCTTTTAAAATGTCTTACAGAAATGAACGTCAAAGTCCAGTCACAGACTGCTGATCATAGCCTGAAACGATAACATGCGGTTCCAGAGTGGTAAAAATAGATAATACTATGAGACTTTGTTGCAGTAGTTCAGATCTACTTGGGTTTACTATAATGTGTAATTACTGACACAAGAAAGAAGCCATTCCTTATAAAGATAAATGTTGCAGAGGGGTGGGGGTGTCTGTCTTGCCATCTTGGGTCCCTGCCATCTGGAAACCGAGCTCTGTTTTCGTCATGGCTTGGGCCAAACCAAAATTGGTCTCAGGCGACCAATGAGGCCACGAAGTAATCTTTGTGAAACGGTGAAGTAAATTCCACAGAGCTAAATAGAGCTGGACCCAGGCTGCACATCTGTCAGAAAAACAGATCCCGAATTAATACTTGTGCATAAACATTGTCCCAACATCCTGGAATCACCAAGTAAAATAAACTGTAACCACCAACTGAAACTGCCCACTCAATTTTTCTAATTTGACCAACACATTTTTTCCCAAATCTAAAGATTATGATCTTCATTTATCTTTCAACTTCAATATCTCAGCCTTCAATTTATTCCTGGCTGGCTTAAGTTTAGTAGTTCCAAAAAGATGTCGTGACAATATGATCATGATATAAACAGAAGCATGTAAGCAACAAAGGACTTACTGGCCTGAGAAAAACAACTTCTGGTAAAACTGGACACAGTTTAAGTCATAAGTCTATGTTGTGGTAGTCATTGGAGAGCCTTGAATGAGAAATTCAAAGGAAAAATAGGAGGATTTAACCATCTTATTAGTTTATTGTGGCTCACTTGGATGAATTGCATCATATAGTATCCAGGGTTTAGATCTGTTCTAAGACATTTATCATTGTCCCTCTTCCCTCTCCCAACATTTCCTGTCTGTGCGAATCAGAGAAACAGCCACAGAATAATCTTACATAAAATTAGTGTGCAGCTGCTTCAGTTTAAGTCCATTCAGTTTTTATTTTAGACCAGGAAATAATAATTATGATGACGATGAATTGTATGGTATAGAAAATGACCCAAAAGCCCAAAGTCACATCCTTAAATAACTTGTGTTGTAAACAGTTCAAATATATTCAATATACTTTCATAAGACACACACAAAAAAACCCAGCAAATCCACATCTTTAAGAGATGTCAGAGAATAGTTTGCATTTTTGATCATGATACAAGATTAGTTTCAGATTAACTACCAGTAAATTTACAATTAATTAATTAATTAATTGATAAATTAATAATTGATTAATTGATTCATTTTTCTGCTTTATTTTATTTATCAATGTTCCCGTTTTTATTTAATTTATATTTACGTTCAGTTTGTGGTCCTCTATATTTCATTTGAATTATTACTTTACAGGTAAAATTACTTTATTACTGGTAAAATATATAATAAAAGCAGTATTTCCTGCACATTTGTATTACATGAGCTTAATATACAATAATGTAATGATGAGTACACCATATCGGTCTGTCAGTGGTCATGACTACTCAGTGGTTCGGGGTCAGTGTTTGGCTGGACAGACAGAGGGGGGAGGAGTGGGCAGGGCTGGAAACAACTCTCTTCCCAGCTGTGTCCTCACTAACCCTCCACTTCCTGCCCACTCACACCCTCACAGGCACAGCTGCAATTACAGCACGGCGGCTATAAGAACACTAGATCTGGTTAATTAGCCTTACCAACCAACCAACCAACCAGCCCCATTCACTCCTCTGCTGGCCCCTCTTACAGATTGAAGCTGTGCAAGGGGTCCAGGCCTTGAGCTGCGTGACTGTGAGCTAAACTTCCAGGAATTCCTAATTCTGCTGCTATTGCCTCCATCTCCTTTTAAGCACAATGTGAACCAAAGGCCACCATTTCACTTTGACTGTAACCAATGAACTTAAAGGGATATTTCCAAAATTGGACAGTGCTCCTCACTGTCTAATGTAACTAAATTCAAATCCTGTAACTGCAGACAAAAATTTGTTTGCACTATGAAAGATTTGTTTTTACTTCTAGCCAGAATGTCTTTTAATAGTGAGTAGCAGAATTAAGTGAGGCAGCATTAAACTACATCCAGTGAGGCCAGATGCCAGAGCTCCTATAAAAACATACAAGAGTTTAGTTTCACGGTTCAGTTATATAAGCATTCAATACTAAGTACCTCTGCTCACAGTTTCAACCACTGTCCTTTCCTGTTCTATCTTCTCCACCATACACAATATTGACTTTTACTACAAAGCATACAGATCAATATCGGGACAAGAACAACAGGTTATAGTTTAAACAGCAGAAACACGAGAACAGTATGGTAACTGCATCAGCTAATGTTCTGGCTCAGTCTTACATTATTTGCTCAGTCGAGGATGAGCTGATACTGAACTCATGCATATAACACATCCGCCTCCTGGGCCAACTTCAGGAAACGTCACATGTGACATGTTTGTGAAGCCTCAGATATCAGCAGTCCTTCACAGGACTATATATATATATATATATATCTGTGTGTGTGTGTGTGTGTGTGTGTGTGTGTGTGTGTGTGTGTGTGTGTGTGTGTACAAACACAAAACAGTCTTGGAAATGTGACATATTGAATGACAAATGTACAATACAGTCTAGAAGCTATGGCTCCTCTTTACAACATGATATATCTTCCAACCCCCCCCCCAAAAAAAAAAAAAACAGTGTTGCCTTTCTGCCACCTTAAAAGGAAAAGATTTTATTTTTAATGTGAAGGGAGGAGGCATAATAGATTAACCCACAAAATGATGTGCTTTTTGAGCTTTACACAATGCGCAGTGTAGATTAACCCTGAGTGTGTGAAATTACATCATGGGACCAGGGCCTTGTTATTGTGATGACATCATTCATTGAAAATGTGAAAATGACATGCAGTGAGACACTAAGGTTATGTGCTTTAAACATTACAGCTAACCATATAAACTGTCTACACTGGCTAGAGAAAATCATTAGGAGGATCTGCTCTTTCCATTTAGTCAGCTCAAGTGAATGTTGAACAGGCGGAGCAGGTTGAAGACTGTCTTTGACAATAAAGACGTGGGTTCAGTGGTGTGGGCATTTCAACAACAGAAAGGTGTTCCCTGTTTGTTTCGTTTTGCTGAAGCAGTGTTTTCTCACACTGGCCTGACATATGTGGGTGCTGTATTAACACTGTAATTGTAACTGGGATAGCAGGATAACAAGACAGTTGGCTAGTGTGATGGTGACCTTTGACAGAAAGCCATTCACCTTCCTGTCACCAGCACTAAGGACTGGATGTACTACGCTCAACAGGATCCACAGTCAAACTGCCCTTAAAAGCCTGGGGGCGTGCATGCCACACAGATCAACATTTAACACCGCTAATGGATTCCTAATATATATCTGTTGGCTGTCTGCCATGGCAGTTCAGCCTTAAATCCCTGTATTTACTTTTGTAGAGAGCAAAGTTGTTAGTAAACCATGAGCTGTTATTAGAAGCCGGCGCTTCCTCATCCCCGATTCACACACGCTATTATTAGCTCAGCTATTATTTCCCTTATCGTTGGCTGTATTTTAAGAGCAATATTTCGCTTATCAGTAATCCTAATTGCTCCCACCCATGGTGGTGGAAGCTATCCGGGTTTGTATCACTGCCTCTGGTTGTAATACAATAAGTGGATGAGTCACAAGCTCTCTCCCTCTCTGAAAGGAGGTGGGGTTGGAAGTAAAGGGGGGTTCTATTATTTAAGCCAGTACATTGTTCGGCCCCAACAGTACCTGACGGCAGGTTCTCACCATTTGATAGCAGGCAAACGAGCTGCTCTGATCCACGCAGACAGACGAAAATCACACACTCCACTTTGCCCTTATTTGTGAGTGTACCTAATGTGTGTACTGGACATCAGATTCACTCAATAAAAGAGTATCAAACTTCAGTACTTACTGTACTGACTGAAAAGGCGTATCAAGTATTATAATTTGGCATCAAATGCCTGGCCAAGTTCTAAGTCTGGTTATTTATTATTTTATCACATATACATTGATCAAAGTTAAGAAACTAATTTGTAATTGTAATTAATATAATATAGCTTATTTTAGGCTGTATTTCATTAAGGCAACATTCTTTATTACTGCTGATGCTACAGAGATGCAATAAAAGTTTTGTTTTTATTCCTCAAAAAAAGCATTAAAAAGTTGTATTGATACCGAAACTCAGTTACAGTACTGTGTAAAGTATAAAAAACATAATACCAGCCCTAAAGCAATATTAAGCAATGCAAACTCTGATTCAGTTAACAAAACACAATCTTTCAGTATCACATAGAGCAAAGGGTATATACTAGGCAAACATTATAAATAATTGCGTAAAGGTTGAGGTAGTCTTCGTGGTTGCTGTCAGGTTTTTGTTAAGTTACACCTATGTTCTGCCCTAAATGCATTATGCACGCCTCTGTCATGCCTGTGACATTTCATTGATTGGTATCTTTTTCACCAGTGTTACGCTGAGGGATCAGTATGTTTCCACTACTCCTGCATTCGTTGACCCCATAACAATCTGCCAAAGGAACAGGTTTTTCCTCTAATGCCGGAACAGCACACAATAACAAAAACACAGACTATATGTACTTTTGAGACTGTGCTCTCTTCCTGACCTGCCAGTCAATAGCTCCTCTTTAGATTTAGGATTTGGTTATCCAAATTTATCCTGCTGCACACAAAAAAACACTTCTGTTTAGTTCCTTGTTAATCCATGTATGACATCTTGCTTGCCGGCTGCTTATACATTCGTAGAACTAAACAATGGTACGGTAAGTCACATAATCCCCCTTAAGACATATAGGCGTATGGGAGCACAGCTGTTCATACTCAAGTTATAGAAATACATACTGTGTATCAAAGCAAAATGTCTCTGCACGGCACCGAATGTCCATCATCTAAAAGTTACTTCTTGTCTCATTTAACTACAAGAGAGAGTGACAAAACAAAATCACAAGGGACAGGTGGTCTCTCACAGGCAAGCACTCTGAGCGCCAAATGAAGCTGTTTTGGACCATGTGATGCGTGTTTGTTTCAGTGTGTGTGTGCGTGTGAGCACTGGCTCATACGTGTTTGACTTCCAGCCACAGTCTGAGTGCGTGGCGCCATGAGGTGAAATCATGACAATGTCGCCCAATCCAAGGGGGCGTTTTCCACTGAGGACTGTTTCATCTTTAAAATATTGGGTACATTTCTAAAATCAGACTTAATTGTGTACTCCATCTCCCAGTCAACATAATAAGAATACACTAGGTGGTAAAAGATTGTCCATTAGGATTACTGTGTGCTCAAACCAAAGGCAACAAACAATACCACAAGAAGTGACTGGCTAAATGCTCTGTGCCACTGGCCCTGTGTGGTGCATTCATGTACTAGAGTGAAGATCTGACATTGGAACATTCAGTGTTTCTAACAAGCAGAAATCTCAGAAAAACATTCACATTATCAAAGAATAACAGGATATTGGCAGTTTCTTCCAATCAAAATGCTGCTGGTCATCAGCCAGCTGTCATGACTTGGAAGTAAAACTGCTTCAACAACATCAGCTGTCAGAGCGGTCTGTGGCAGTCTTTTTAAAACAGATGCAGTTAAAAATATGAAGCGTGCAAAATCCCAGTGAGCAAAACTGAAGATGAGGGAACAATGAACTGACCCTTCTGTGGCCAGAGCAACCTAACACAACATAATATCCATGCTCATTTTACAAATACTTTACTCACCCAGCACTTTTGTTAATAACATATTTTTAATGTTAGCCAATTAAGAAGTTAGTGGTGATTATTATCAGCATAACAGATTTTAATGTTAATGTATGTGTTAAAGTATTGTGCAGACCACTGCTCTAAATAAGTATTTTTTGTTTTAAGGTTAGAGTGAAAGCCACTTATGCTGACGGGTGAAGAATGAATATTAAAATGATCATTAACAAAACAACTGTTTATTCATTGAATGATTCTTTTAGTTTTGACCAACAACTTTTATGTCATTTTAAATATATATTTTTTACTTATAGGCAATATTGTTTATTATATAATGTCATCATTATAAGACATTAAAATTTAACATAACAAAGGAAAAGATGACACATGGATTTATCATATATATTTCATAGCCTTTGAATAATCAAGTTATATTTTCTATATTTTTTGGGGACAAATTATAAGACTGGATCTGATATTTTCCATAATGCAACTGGACAGTGTCTTTCATTTGACCCTCCCTGCATAGTAAATGTCATCCTCTTTCACACCCCATGTCACAAAATCAATTCAAAATAACATGATATCCAATTTTTGTTTTAAACTTCTGAAAGCTCCCTCTGGAGCCAAAGGAGACATAACACATAATTTTTCACAAGCTCAGCTATACGTGTACCCTGTATTGTGACTGAATGTGCAATACTTTATCTTTATGTTATACTTCTACTGTCATAGAACAAACTTCAATATTCATACGGTTACTTATTAACCAACCTTTTAACTGTTACACTTCTACTGGTTACATTCACAAGGCAGCTTTGGATATATCATTTTGAAAGACTTCTGTGAAGGACAGCACTTCTCCACCGTCTCTTGATCAACATACTTTCAATGACAAACTCCCAAGCAAATGCATTTTAAGCCTCATCAGATAACAATGAAAAATGCAAAACCGTGAACCATCTCATTCTGTCTTTGTGAAAGTCTTTCACATTGTCATCACTGAAATCTAGACAGCAGAAACCATATGTAAGCTTGAATGCGGTCCCACTGAACCCTGAGCTTGTAGCACATTGAAGACACTTCAAGTGAACAGCAGTGATGTAACTTGGCTCTTCCTGAAAGCAGTTACACCTTCATTTCTGTGTGGCTGTCTGAGGAGGCCCTTCAGAGCATAGAGATGTATGGAAACAATTCCCATGAGTTGCGTGAGCTCAATCTCAGCTGTGAAATAAAAGGCCACTCCATCTGAGAGGGATATTGTGAAAATGGAATTATGACTCAGAGAAAAAGAGTGAAAAAAAAGTGGAGGGAGAAAAAAAGAGAGGGAAGAGACTGGCAGTCCTTTTACAGTCGGGTGCGTCAGCCTCACATTATTTCACACTCTCCAGTCATGGTCACCCCCTTGTCACCGCCATAACCTCCACACCCCCCTCCCTCCTCGCCCCTCCTGCTTCATCGTGGAGGTCCTTCACAAAGACCCTTTTTGTTCTCGCCGTCATCAGTCTCACATCTTCTCAGCTCTGATCCTGCATGAACATCTCTATAGGGAAAATACAAATAAGGGAAAAACAAGGCTGGGACACAGAGAAAACTGGAGGATGATGAGGTCCCAGAAGAAGAAACCATCTTTCCCAGATAAGGGAGTCTGGCCATGTGACGACAGGAGTCAAAAAGTTTGTGTGAGCTTATGTGCGTGATATAGAGGGCGTGCCAGACTGAATGGAGTCTTTCTGTGTTCAGAAAACTGCAAGAAGCTTGAAGCCAGACTGAGAGACACCTGCTGAAACTGACCGACTGTGACAAACTGTGTTGTTTTCTTGAAGAATAAAGAAAATCACCCCGGATTTTCTCTCTGTTTAAAGATAGTTATGTACAGATGTGTTTGACAAGTTTCATAACTCAGAATAAACAATCCCAAGCAAAGCTGGTTGCATTTCTTCCATCTCTATTAAAACCCCATGAGCCCAAGAGGGAGAACACAGCCCTCTAGCAGAACAGTGCGAGGCCCATGTCCCATCATTGATTGCTCAGGGAACTGGAACGTACCGAGTTGGGGGGGTCCAGGCCCTTAGGCAGGGCAGCGGTCCATCAGAAGACCAATGCAACCAACCAGGGCTAAAGTATATAGAGGCAACAGACCAATGTGCCTGTAGTCACTCTGTCTAGTCTGGGGCATGGACACATAACACATAAGCTCACTGGACCAGTAGAGTTATGTCAATATCGCCTTATTCAGAGTGGCTCCACATTCATCTGTTTGCTTATTAGCGATGGTTCGTAGAGAAAACCAATAACATGTCTAAACATAGGCTACAGTTCAGTCCATATGTGTGTCTGGAGTTATTGATATGACCATATATTTTTATATTATTACCAAGTTCATGACCTGATTATTTTATTCTTGTGAAGGTAAAAAGGACTGACCATAAGTAGTTGGAAAACAACATTTTAAAGGTTTGGTGCTGAAACAGATTAGTCGATACAAGATCAACGGATAATTAGTTTTATAAATAGCTGAGATTATTAACCATTTATTTCCCACGTCTCTCTTGGTGCTGCTGGGATCACCCTCCATTCTTCCACCTGTCTCTTAAACTTATAACCTAAAAACCAACATTTTGGAGACAATAATATACAAAAATTAATATTATTGTTATTATTATCATTGTCATTATTACTATTATTAACCTTCCCTGACACTTGATCTTCATTCATTATCATTATTGTTGTTATTACACTTAACATTAATTGTTGTTTAATGTAATCTTGTAACTGCCAGAGATTATCTTTGTTTGGCTTTTATAGATTTTTTTTATGTCGTGTGATTTTATGTGTCTTTTGTGCAAGTTCCTAAATCAAAAGGTGCAAAATAAAGTTTTATATTCAAAAATTACTCATCAAGGAAAAATGCCAAACATCTGCTGTTTCCAGCCAGGGTTTTCTCTTTTTCAGTGTTTAGTATCATTATAAATTTAACAGCTTGGTGTTTTGGAATGTTTGTCGGGGAAAAATAGCAATTTGAAAATCTCAGGCTCTGGGAAATTGTGATGTGCCTTGTCACTATTTTCTGACATGTTCGACAAATCTAATTTACCACAAAAGTAATCAACAGATTAATTGTTTTTGAAAGTTGTTCATTACTTCTGTTGTGTAAGTAGATATTGTATCTTTAAGTACAAATTAATACAAGCTGAGTGTACATGTCATTAACATAAACACATTGTACATTATGAGAAAATTAATAATGAGGTGACAGCATGTACAAAAAGGAATAATTAGACAAAAGCAATGAAGAAAAATATATTTACAATGTGTTGGGAGCTGAAACCATTATAAATTTCTAATTATGTTTATATAGTTTTTCCACGTCCCCTAAAACGAAGAAGAAATCATCTTGTTTTCCATCAAATTCATTGCACAATCCGAGTATCCCACCCCACCCTGTTTCATTTTACTACAATAGCCTCCTTGTTTTAGGGAATTGCAGCCTGAATGGCACCATGCTACATTATCATGATATTCCTCCACAATGCAGCTAAACGGGCTCATTCAACCCAGATGACCTTCCACAAACCCCAACAGAGTTGCCAATAGCTGCCCTACAGCACAAAACATAGGCTCATTAAAAATCTCATTTGAAAAGCTGCTGAGATCTACGGCACCATCTACTTTTAGTACAGCACCTTTGACATGGAAAAGGGGTTGAGGAGTCTGTACAATGTTTGTCCTATATTGATGAGAGGAGAAAGTAGGGCGTTTCTGCTTGTGAATACAGTAACAACATTGTGCTCAGTTGTAGGGTGATAATAGTTGGTTCTGACAAGCATGAGTTTGAGAAATGTGTCAGCTGGGGTCCAAAAAGACAAATCAAGAATTGAACTTTAAAACAAGAAGAAACCGTTTAGTTTCCTGGTGTGAAAGTGATGACTGTCCTTACAACTACTAAAAAAGTATTAAAGGTGTTAGTAAAAGGTGTATTCCACCTAATTATTGTTCTACATTTAAAACGTTTTGCTATACTGTTTATACTGAGGGATCCATTCCTTTCAATGTGATCAAGTACCTTGACTGGTCAGGTATGTAATGTACGAAAATAGTCATCTCTGTGTATTTATTATGTTATGTATGTACACTTTCTTACCCAAATGTCCAGAAATGTATAGATATTTGTTGATATTGCCATATAAAACTACATATACTGTGACAGAAGAATATCCACATTGCCAAACCCTAAGACAAGTAAGCGTAAATATCACTCAGCCCTGATTCATTATTCCTGCTGTTACTCACCTGTTTGAAAATGAACTTGTCTTCTAGGTTGAGTTGCCATGCGGTGACTACGTGTATGGTGGACAGCACAGCTCCACTGAGCACAGCAGCTCTCATTCTGACCGGTAGCAGCGTGTAGATAATGTAGATGAAGAAGACCGTCCACCAGATTCCCTCCGAAGCACTGCGGGGATACACCATCAGCACCCCAAAAACCTGCACTACAATCAGCACTCCGATCACTAGATAGCTCACAATCCACATGTAGTCCTGGTGGAAGCCATTGCGGTTGCACACCACCATCATGGCCAAGAAAAGAGCCATGGCCACAGAGAGTACGGAGACGTAGGCCACATCAGGTGTTGCGTGGATACAGTGGAAGGCCAGCATAACCCCACACACCACCACCAGCACCCCCATCAACATGGTCAGAGAGCTCTGGTTGAGTCTGAAGAAGTAGCGCTGGTACAGGCGCTCAAGCTTGGCTGACTGAAATTTCTTAGATTGGAAAACCCACATAACCCGCATCCAGCAGTCCGCTGCCGTCATCGTCTTGCAGCTGTCCTCAGCTAATTCCCCTAATTCTTCCTCTTTCCTGCCCTTCAGTTCACCATCTTCAAAGCCCAGGTCCACAGCCTTTAGACCCAGATCCCCTCCACCACCCATCCTCTTCCCGTAGTGGTCCTCCTGCCAGCCACAGCGCAAGCCAAAGCTACCCCCACTGGTGCCTGCTCCACACTGGTAATGCTGAGGGGCCGCATTAGGGGGCTCAAGGTCCTCAGGGTCCCTTAGACAGCTCATGTAGCGTGGGTTGCAAAGTGACGAGCTGTCTTTCCTCTTTTTGCCATTGCGTTCTCCCCATGCTGTCTTTCGCTCGTCCACTCTGCCTACAAAGAGGCCTCTGGCCCACGACATCCTAAACAAACAGAACATGAAACAGTGCTGAAGCTCAAGCATTTCATCTGAACATGCTAAATGTCAATTTAAGACATGATGGTGTAAGATTTGAGGATACTCTCACCTGTGTGGCCTTTACTGCATGTAGCAACACTGCGCTCTTTGGCCAGGCCACTAATTTATCCCAGCGATTACACACCATGAGCTCAGACTGGCCAGAGGTATCACAGGTGTGTCTGTTTCTGAACTGCCCTCCTTTGTAGAAACAGTCAGTGTGTCAGCCCTATACACCACCTTGTGCCTCTGAAGACCACCTGTTTTCCTGGATAAACACACAAACAATACACATGATGTTGTTGAGATAACATTGCCAGAAGAACTATTGCCTGAGGACAAAGATCATTATGGATACATTATGAAAGAAAACACACATTTGTCGTACTGCATCTGTTAATGGGGCTACAGTCTGCATTAATGCATTGTGTGTGCCTGTCTTTATGTGTATGTACTCTGGCATAGAGTTTGACAATCAATAGTAGAGACAGGGAATAATATCTAGTAAATGGCTTGTCCGTTCCACTCTCCCTCATCACCTTCCCCCAGCAGCCCGAGACAGCATTTCCATGGAGATGATTCGCTGTATTGTTTGCAAAACACAGGATTGTGACAACAAAATCATGCAGAAGGTGCTGCTGGTAATTTTTTTTCACCAAGCCAAGTTGAAGAGAGTCCTGTTTCAACAAAGCTCTGCTGATTGCTGGATTTTTAAACATTTATCACAAGGGCTGCTGGAGGAGAATGACACCTCTTCTTGGTGGATAGCACTTTGCTACACTCCATCACTGCAATCTGCCCCAAACATCTTGAGAGGGCAGGGATGGGTGTGCTCTATTTGACAACAAAGGCCTACTGAGTGGGCACCATCCAAGATCAAGAGCTCTCCAGTCCAGATTAAATTGTCCATGCTTCCCCATTAGCTTTGATGACTCACTATGGCTGGCTTCTGGCAGCACATGTCAAGGACACTGCTAACCTCTAAACTTAATAAGCAAATCTCTGCTAGACTGACTGAGACAAACAGTGGAAAGGGCACACATGAACAGCACACATGGCCAAGTTTATAAGCGAGAGCAGCTTGCAATATGAGTTGCTCAAGCACATACATCTTATATTTTTATTGAATTAAAAGATAAAGCATGGGTTGTGTCAAAAATACATATTTTTATTGAATATAACATTCCTCAATAGCTATATTTCAATTAAATTATCTCTGATAATTGACTAGTAATAGCCAAACCCAATTATTACACATTAGTAGTGTAATCAGCATATCTCATAATGAGAGCATCGATTGAGCAAATGACCCAGTGTGGGATAATGCAAGTACGCGGCCAGTTCACCTTCTGTTACAAGCTTCCAAGCTTCCAGCAGGAATAACCTCAGTCCTCGACTCACCTTTGATACATTTTACGACAGGTCATGCAGTGGCACGCGGCTCTTATGTAATATACAATCTCTACATGCGTGCAACTGCCTCGGAATATGAATGTCTGCACAACATATGGGGCAATTTGAGTCAGCCGTCCTGCTTGCATCACAAATGAAGAGAACGGTGATGCTTTCCGTAACATTCTAGCAATGGAATAAAAAGCAATGCTTATTTTGTTATGTTTCCTATGACACTGTGCAGAAGCCACCCTTGTCATCAATGCTAACATAGGCCTGATGTTAAATAAAATAAAATAAACAAACAAACAAACAAACATGTTTAGCAATCACACGTGTAGGCCCAGGCTGTTTGGTTGCGGGCGGTCTGCCGAAGCGCATTACATAACAGGACGCTCCAAGCAGCCTACAGGCGAAGTCGACAGCTCCCCGTGTTCAAATGTAGCGTCTTTAACCACACTACACATGGAAAGACTGTGCGACTGGATGGCCTGAAGTCAGCCGGGAGTCTGCAGGCTGCAGAAGAAAGTGCAGCTTGACACACATCACCGCCTTTACCAACTTAACAGGAGTAAAACATTCCGTCGGGCAACTTGCTGTGGCTCCAGCCTTGGCAGCGGATCCCCCTGATAACGCAGAGATGTGCAGCCCATCTTATAGAACTAATGTACAGAGATATCAGGGTCTACATGGCCCTGTCTCCCTCAATATAAACGTCATTATGTTTAGACTCCAAACAGGTCAGTTGAAGAGCAGAAATTGGTGGCAATAATGTGGGCCAACATGCAAACTGTAACACAGCTCTCAATCGTGGCTTCACGTCAAATGTCACGTTTAAACAAAGTGGAAATGAATGTGAGGACTAAGAGTGTGTACAGTACTGCAGCACAGTTCAGGCTCCTCAACGGCGCCGCAATCACCACAGTGAAATCACTGGAGTACAAGTCAGCTGTTGGCATTTTTTCCCCGGCTGCTGTATCCTCTTACTGCATTTTGGTTTAGTCGACCTGCAACAAATTAACACTGTGCAGCAGAGCAGTTGCCCAACACAGCCGCGGGAAAAGAAAAGAAAGAAAGCTTAACAGAGTCAATGTACTCACCATCGGATATCCTCGTTACAGGAGTAACTGTGACACCGCAGTGGAGCTCCAGTTTTTAGTCTTCAGTCCTCACGCAGCCGATGCGGGTCTGTCCGCCTGGAAGGTTAACAGGGAAGCGAAGAGACACTGCGAAATCAGCCGGACAGCCTTCGCTCTTCCCCAGCCGGAGCCACAGTACATTCCCACCGCCTCGATTTCCCCGGATCCCCCCCCCCCCCCCCCCCCCCCTCATTCTCTCTGTGTGTGTGTGTGTGTGTGTGTTTCTCTCTCTCTCTCTCTCTCTCACACGCACACGCACACGCACACACACACACACGAGCTTCATTCCCATTCGTGAACACAGGAGTCCCCATAGATTTGCGTGCGTCTCTGCGTGCGTATGATTTACACCTCATTTACCCCGCATAACATAATTAGGCAATTTATAAAGTCACAGCGTCACCCAAAATATAACACAGCCTTTCCCCCCTTTTTGTTTAAGTGTCAGAAACTCACGCATTGCTGTTACCCACCACACTCATACAGCGTTATAGCACCACCTAGTGGATTTATAATAACTGCAAATGTCCTTCCAAGCAGTCAAACTGAAACAACTCTACGTTGTTTTTATGAAGTGTTACAATTGTTAGACATGAAACAAAAAACAGTAGCCTAACACAAGAAAACACGTTTAATGTTTAATGTCCAACCAGCCAGGAAGGAGCCAATCACGTGATTTAAGTATGAGCTGTAAACCGGTAAGGTGTGTTGACATAGAGGAATCTGTTGACTTTTCATCCTTTAGAACACACACCCTTGAAGATCCCACCTGGTACATTAGGTAACAGAGAAGTGTTACATTATACATAACAATAGGCCTATACATATAAAGTAGAACTGTGAAATAGATCATTTAATAATAAACCTACAAGCACAATTTTTATAGCCAAATAAAATAATTATAACATTAATATAGCAAAAAAGAAATATATCTATGATTAATATGCTTTTTTCTAATGGATTGATATGACATTATTGGTATACTTCCTGTCTACCTTTAAATGCGTTCTGCTGTTTCAAAGAGCCATCAGACCAGATAATCAAGACAGAGGATCTTCAGTGTCCCCAGAGTCTGCTCTGAACTTGACAAACCTACATTTTCATACTTTGCACCCTGGGAATATTGAGAATAATTTACTAGACAAACTTTATTTTGAAACATTGTCCTCACACCAGTGATTTGTGCGCCACACTCAAAACATGTCTTATGAGGACTTAACAGTAGTCAAGCTCTCCCCTTCAAACCTCTCAGGTTCTACGTTATTGTATTATATGCTATATGTGAATGTTGTAAATCATTTTTACGTGTTAGCTACTCTGTGCTGTCATTTTTGTTAGTTATGAAAATTGATAATTTATCTCAAGAGACTCTTAGTTAAATCAATTAAAATATATATTTTTTAAAAACCTGTCTTTGTGACAAAATGAGTACTGTCACATTAAAAAATCTGGGAGAAATAATATATGTAGGTATTTTTGCCCATACACAAACTGTTATTGTCAGTTTGTCCAGCAGTCAGCGCCACTGATCATCAACTTTTTCTTGTCCTTTCTCTCTGTAGAGAGCAAATCATTACAGCAAATCATTTCTCTACAGAGAAACTAAGAAGTCTGATGAAAAACAACATAGAAAGAATGTGTGTGTGGGTGTAGTTTTATAAGCTGCACACCACAGAGGGTCCTCACTGCTTAATTTATTTGCCAAATTTTATTACTGCAGGTGCAATCTGTTGATTGCTACCTACAGCAACAGTTGCAGATTTTCTTGCTATTATTTTGTCTGCACATTTGCAGACTTTAACTACTACTTCAAAGACAGAGCAGCATGGAATAAATCTAACCACAAAAGGCGATTCAGTCCACTTTATGTTCCCCCTCTGTGTGTGTGTGTGTGTGTGTAGCAGATATTACTCATGTTGTCAGGACATTAATGTGTTTACAGACATTGTGGGGACTCACCTCCAGCTGATAGTCAGGGCAGATACGTTTCTACTAAGTTTAAAAAAAAACACTCTTCATGTCTGTTGAAGTTCATGTTTCAGTGTAGAAAACAGAAGAAAATAATTAAAAAGTAGTTTGAGTAAGTTAGTATCTCATATAAAAGGGAAACACTTTCTTCCTTGGAGTCAACTTTTAGCTAGTTTGCCTCCTAGCTGAGGCACAGTTTTGTGTGCACAGTTTATTCAAAACACTGCAACAAGACTTAATAAACACTTATAAACCATTTAAATGTGTGTACTGTTCTCTCTATGTGTTTTGCTTCCAAAGTGTTGACATAGATAAACAGCCAGCCAAACTCCTTTTCAAGAGCCAGCAAGTGAGCGTGCTTCCTCCTTTATTAACTTCGTACACAGCAGGTAAGTCAGGATGACAGCATTGAATTGCAGTGAAACTAGAAAAGAAAGATACAAAAAATGCCTTGATGGACTGCTATGAAATAACAGGTAAGTATTTACTGCTCAATGTTAACATTGTAACATGTGTATGCCGCCCATTGATTGGATGCGAGACTCCTGTTCTTTTCACTGATGTTTATTCACACCGTAGAACTAAAAATACATTCAGACAAATAAAAAACAATATCAGTTATTACACAAATAGCATTAATTAGCACTGTAGCTAATACCTATAAAGAACAAATGTCATACTGACCACTTTAGCCTGCTTTCAATCAACGGCAGAGTCATACCCAGAGGCAATCTTCACGGTCAAAAAATATGTCTCTTCAAATAAACATGTTCAAAAATTTGCAGCAAAGACCACAAACTTGGAATGAAAATAGAAAGGATAAACAAACTAGCAAGGAAACACCACTCCTCCGTGTGCTCTCCAGTCTCTGTGTTAAAGCTTCTGGGTTTTTATCATTTCAAAATAAAAGCATGAATTTCAAAATAAAGTCAAAAACGGCTGCAATTACACTCCCACCATCACACAATGTGTGATTCACAATGAAAATTGACATCGTTAACAGAACCTTATATGACACTGATGTAAATAGACAAATATACCTTCAATGAAACAAAACACAAAAAATCTCATTGAAGAGCTAACATCCTTATTCAGCCTCAAGCAATAGTACCGTTTTGTGTATGGACCTTTCTAAGTAAACTGGCTTAGATGTGCGAGTGCCTTTACTGTCTATTGTTGTGTCACTAAGTAACAGTTTGAGTTTTCTGACCCGTCCGTCAGCTCCTTGGAAGACTTCGACTACCTTCGCCAGCTTCCACTGATTTCTTGGTGTGCCATCATCTTGCAACAGGACAATGTCATTCACTTTAGCATTTCTCCTGTCCTTGTTCCATTTACTTCTTTGTTGCAGATTGAGCAAATACTCCTTCCTCCACCTGGTCCAGAATTCATTGGACAAGAACTGAACTCTCTTCCATCTTTTCTGAAGATAGAGATCTTCCCTTACAAACTCTCCAGGTGGTGGTGCGATGATTGACGATTTCATTGTCAATATGTGGTTTGGAGTTAAGGGTTCTGGTCCTAATGGATCATTGAGATGTTCTGTGGTCAACGGTCGACTATTTACTATAGCCATTACTTCGTACAGGAAAGTTCTTAACGAAGAGCTGTCTAATCTTCCAGCAGACTGATCTAGGATGGATGTGAGGACACTTCTCACAGTCCGTATCTGCCTCTCCCAGACGCCGCCCATGTGACTAGAAGCAGGTGGGTTCATGACAAAGTTGCATCCTAGCTCTTTCACACGTTCCTGCTCTACTCCTTTCATTAACTCTTGGAATTCATTGCGTGCTCCCACAAAGTTTGTGCCTTGGTCACTTTGTAGTTGACTTACATTGCCCCTTATGGCAATAAAGCAGCGCAATGCATTGAGGAAGGCATCAGTGGAAAGGTCATCCAATACCTCAATGTGGATAGCTCGTGAACACATGCAGGTGAATAGGAGCCCATATCTCTTCAATTCTTTCCTTCCATCTTTAACATAAAATGGTCCGAAGCAGTCCATACCACTATATGTAAATGGAGGGGTAGCTTCCATCCTCTCTGGTGGAAGGTCGGCCATTTTTTGTTCTTGATTACACTTTCTGAATTTCCTGCATTTAATGCACTGGAAGATGAGTGATGACACTTCACTACTACACCCCAGGATCCAAATCCCACTGGAGCGTAATTCATTGATGGTCATTCCACGACCCTGATGCTTAACCTTCTCATGGTAGTGTTTTATCAGCAATCGAGACACATGATGTCCTTTTGGGAGGATAGCTGGATGTTTAACATGGGGATGGAGTGTTGCTTGTGTAAATCTCCCTCCCACCCTCAGGATATCTTGGCTATCCATGAATGGGTTCAACTTGTGCAGCTCAGTTGACTTACTCTTTTGTACCTCTTTCCTTTGTATCAGAGACTTGATTTCGTTGCTGAACGCTTCTTCTTGTACTACATGGATTATGAATTGTTCAGCATCCTTTCTTTCTTCAAGTGTCGTAGCTTCATTGGATCTTGTTTTAAGACCTTTCACCTCCTTTGCAAGACGCTTAAGTCTTGCTATGGCCCTTACGGCTCTCTTCCAATCTGAGAACTTCTGAAGCCGGTCTGATAGAGATCTCTCCTCCTCTACCTTTGCTGTAAGAACCTGTGCTCTTTTAATTTCTGGGTCGTCCTCCTTAAAAGCCACATAATCCTTGTGATATTGGTCATCTTTCTTAAGACGTTTCTCCAGACTTCTGAGTCGATGTTCTGCACACACTTTATTGTTTGGCAGACTTGGCCTCTTTCCCTTAAAAGGGAATGGCATTTCGTAATGCCCATTTGACTTTCGCTTGATGCCTTCTTTAAGCTTTGACAAGAACTCAATATCTTCTTGCGATATCAGAACTCCTTCACTGAATTTCTCAGTAAAATCTGACTCAAAGACCTTGAGTATGTCTGCCGAAGTGATCATTTCCTTTACTTGAGTTCTACAAACAAACTGGACCTCAGACTTGAGCTCAGAAGAGGGCTTGGTAGCTGGTAGAACTTTCTTTATGATGATACGGTGGCTCACACCAATTTCATCCTCATGATCATAATCACTGTCAGTGCTGCTGTAGCCGATAATGCTCCAACCCAACACAGACCTTTGTGCGTATGGCTGGTTTTCATTGCTCATGATGATATCTCTTGGAAGTAAGGCTTGGGGACAGTTATAGCCGATTAACAATCCTACTTCACAGTCGAGCTCAGGAGATATTTCATCTGCCAAATGTTCTAAGTGAGGCCAATACTTTGCAGTTGTGCTTGTGGGTATATGGGATCTGTTTGCTGGTATGTAATCTCTGGTATAGGTTGTTGGGAGTTTGATTTTAGTGTCAGAGCTGATGCCTCTTACCTGTAGTCCTTGCACCCTTTGGCTATTAACCACCTTTGTTTTTGATGTTATCGTGGACACTTTAAGTTTTACTGGCTCTTTCTTGGCGCACAATGTTTCAGCTGCATCCTGCAGGATGAAGGTTGTGTCGCTCTGACTATCAAGTAGAGCATACACTAGAACTTCATTGTCTGGTTCCGTTGTCGTGGAGACATAGACTGGAACAATAGACGAGGTATGAGTGCTGCTCTTCTCTTGAACAACTTGGTTAGAGGTAGCCTGCTGTGTTTCTATAGATTCAGACTGTTGGTTCTTGTTTCCTTTGTTTTCATTTGACCTTTCTTGTTTGTTTCTTACTTCATGTTGTTGGTCTTTCTTCCCACGATCTTGATGTAGGCATGTGGGGTGGTGTTTTCCACATAAGTCACACACACTCCTGGATGTACAAGCCTTGGAGTTATGGCCACTCTCAAGACAACCAAAACATAACTTCTCCAGTTGTACAAACTTAACCCTTTCTTCAACTGTTTTTTCCATAATCTTGTAACACCTGTGGAGTGTATGGCCTTTTCTTCTTACAAAAAATGCATGTAATGCTTGTCTTCTCACTTGTAGTAGTGGTGAAAGTCTTAGCACTAAAGTTTTGATTTTGTTGATACTTAGACTGTTTTCGTTCTGTTTGCTTTGATCTTTCTTGGTCTGTTGGCTTCACTGCATTTAATGATGTGATGGGGTTGCATGCAATTCGAGCCTCCATGTTGAGAAATCTCACGAAGTATCTGAAGTCAGGGAACATTTTGTGTTCATCTTGATAAATTGTGGCTTTTCTGTTCCAACGTGAGCTCAACCAATCCGGTAGCTTGACAGTAATCTTTTGGTTTTCCACACAGTCGTTGAGAGTTTGTAGACCTTGAACATATGGCATAGCTGATTCCACACTGCTCAGAAAATCGACAAACTCACGAAGATCTTCGCTTTCTTTGGGGCCAATTTTATGCCATGTGTGTATTTTGTCACGATATGACTTGGCAACTATGAATGGATTACCAAATCTGTCTTCAAGTATGTCCCAGGCAGCACGATAAGCTGTTTCTGTTCCTACGAGGAAATGGCCTTCAATAGCTTTCTTGGCTGTGCCACCAACATACTTGCGTAGAAAGAAAAGCTTTTCTTGAGTTGGCAAATTCTTGCGATCAATCAGAGTACAGAAGGAAAGCTTCCAATCATTATACTTGAGAGGATCTCCTTTGAAGACCTCAGGTTCTGGGATTGGAACTCGATTAGCTGTGATTGCTTCAGCAAGAGTTCTCACAAGGTCATTGGAAGCTTCATGAGAGGTCGAAAAGGTGACTGCTTGAGTGGCAGGAACTTGGTTGGTTGGAGCTAGTTGCTTGAGCGGAAGTGCAGTTGAGGTGATGACTTGCCTGGGCTTGGCTTGTTGCGCAGGAAGAGCTTGGGAGACTGATGCTTGATGAGAGGGAAAAAATGGGTCAATTAAAGGGTTAAGAGCAAGTGGTGAGTGGAGAGATTCTGAATAAACTTGGAGTCTTGCTTGTGCTGCAACATGTCCTTTAAGTTCTTCTAGCCGTTCTACTTCTCTTCTTTTCCCTTCCAGCTTCATTTTTCTATCAGCACTTTCTGCTATGAACTGAGCTTGTTTTTTAGCGCTCTCTGCTTCAATTTCCTTTTCCATAGCTTCTCTCTCAGCCTTTAAGATTTCATCTTCCACCTCAAGTCTTTGAATTTCTTCTTTTTGTTGATGTTGTGCATTTGTTATCTTTATCACCTCTTTTATAACCACAACTTCAGCTGCCGCTTGTTTTGCATTCAGAGACAGGATGGAGGAGTGTCTGGAAGCTTTGGAAGAAACCTTTGACTTAGCAGTTTGAGCTGAGGAGACACTGGACACTGTGCTGTCAAACACTGACTTAGCATCAGGCCAAGATATGTCTTCTGAATCATCACCACTTTGGTAATGTTGAGCCTTTATATTTGCAATCCTAGTGAATGCCTGGCATGTGTCATTCATTCTTCGAATGTCAGATTCAGGACTTGAAATGGCTCTTATTTCAAGGTAAGTATTATCAATGTCAGCTTGGATGGTGTTGATTGCATTTACAATCTCATCAATCAGATCATCAGGATCATTATTCTTAATGGACCGTTTCAAGCCATTGATGTGATACTTCCATCTTCTGTACATCTTAACAAAACTCACATTTAGATTGTTCGATTTGTCATCTAACAGAGCTTTTCCTTTTTCAGTGAGCTTTCGTGCACGTCCACTTTTCCTAACTCCAGGAGGCAGTTGTATGTCATCTGCACCAACCTGAGATTGTGTGTCCTGCACTGTGTCTTCAACTTGCTCACCAATGTCAGCTTGCTGTGATATGGTAGTCTGCTCTACATCACTATCTTCTTGAAGGTCTCCATGGGTAACTTCTTCAGTTGGCAGAAACGTATTTCCTTTTGTTTGTGACATATTAAAGTACAGGGTGTTAAATGGGAAATGAATAGAATGTATTCTGTTCTCTAATGTGTGTAAATATGAAATGCAATGTTATGTTGAAAATTAAATGAAATGCAAATATAACTCTCTTTGATTACCTTAGCTTAGACTTTGCACAAGGCACACCAAATACTACAGCATCATAATAACACACTTCAATAACCGAGTAATAAAATGGCAATAAACAATAGAAATAATCTTGGCACAGTCTAAATATGAAAAACTCACTTGTATGAAAATACTTTGATATTAACTTAAAACATCTTAGACTCAACTGGGAGAATGATGAATTTACTTATCTACTTAGTTTCTTTGATTGTTACTAGATAATCAATTGCAGGGAAAAATGTCCACTGCTGCTTTAAGGAAAAACACAAATGCAATGTCTGCGTGATAGAAACTTAATGGCAGCCAACAAATACTTGTGCTACTTTCAAGACACCCTCTTTGACGTGCTTGCTTGTGTAGCCTTGTCCGCTTGCCCCTTGGATTCACACGAACAGTTCATTATGTGGCATTTCCCTTTACCGCATGTGGCCTGCAGCTAGTCTGTCTTCGTCTGTTCGGAGTCTTCACCGATGCAGTAGTGTTCTACTATGCCGCCCATTGATTGGATGCGAGACTCCTGTTCTTTTCACTGATGTTTATTCACACCGTAGAACTAAAAATACATTCAGACAAATAAAAAACAATATCAGTTATTACACAAATAGCATTAATTAGCACTGTAGCTAATACCTATAAAGAACAAATGTCATACTGACCACTTTAGCCTGCTTTCAATCAACGGCAGAGTCATACCCAGAGGCAATCTTCACGGTCAAAAAATATGTCTCTTCAAATAAACATGTTCAAAAATTTGCAGCAAAGACCACAAACTTGGAATGAAAATAAAAAGGATAAACAAACTAGCAAGGAAACACCACTGCTACATGTGCTCTCCAGTCTCTGTGTTAAAGCTTCTGGGTTTTTATCATTTCAAAATAAAAGCATGAATTTCAAAATAAAGTCAAAAAACGGCTGCAATTACAATGTGTATATGCCTAAAAAAGAGCAAGGTTGAACATTGGAAATTGTATGTTTAGGCCTTCTTGGTGTGTGTTCAGTAGATAGAGCCTTATCATTTATGTAACACAGCGATTTAATGGGACAGTCGCATCACTGACGTCAACATTAGTGATCACACACTGCCCAGGCCCACTTCTTCAAGCGGACCTGGGCACGGGTAAAGAACATTCACACTCTTCAGGTGTAAAATGTTCTTGGGCACGGTACGGATCGCCTAGTGTGAGTACGCCCTAAAACACTGAGCCTGGCTACATGTCACAAGCAGAAAGTATCATCTTCACCAGATGATTATCACGGTGGACATGTCTTATTTTTGTAATACTTTAAGTGGAAAATGCTTTGTTCCAGACAGAGTTGGTTTGGTAGGTAAAAAATTCTGCTCTGCCTGCATGTTGTGTCCATGCCCGATGGTCAAAAATAAACATGTAACAGGTGCAACAGATCGAATGAGGGTGTAGCTCCCTCACTTTTTTTGTCTGTTTTTGTTGGATCAATCAACGCCCTAGAGTAAATCAGGTTTTATCCTTAGCTCCAATTAAAAAGTCAATGTCATTAAAATCTACTTAACTGCTCATTAATTCAAGCTATCAATAACTATCTATCTAGATGTATTGCTCAGTTTCATGGGGGAAGCACAGGAGAGTCAAAATGGTAATGAAAACATTAAGTCCTTTTGTGCCTCCACCTGTATTAAAATCCTGTTTGTGTCGCCAGTTTGATGTGGAAGAAATGAAACTCTCTGGTCAAGTCTCCATCATCTTACAAGAAAGCATTCATTTTGGGCTTGGAAGCAGAGTGTACACTCCAATGACATATAGAATGCTTATCATTCATAATCCCCATACTTTGTACAGAGACACAAACAACCAACCCATTGAATAACAAGATAATGATTCACCTTAATCACCCACCCTGGAGACAGCCTGACCATATACACTGATCCCCGGCAAGGACATATCTTATTTTTACGGCTGGAGCCACTGAAGTATAAAAGTATGACCCAGCAGATACAATGCTTCTCAGAACACTACTCAGCATTTCAGCAAATTTCCATCGCTGTCAATATTTTTTCCCTGAGACATCAAAAAAGCACCACTCTTAACTGTTTTAATACACATATCCTTTTTTGTACAGCCCCATGTACACCATTTCAACACGAAGAAAAATCAACCTGATCTCACAGAAATACGTGAAATGACCACTTTGACAGTTGCTAGCTATGACTGGAGCAGAGTTTACAAAAACCTCCACACTTTTGACATTTTTTACTTAATCTCAAGTTCATGTTTTTGCCTTGAAACATTCTTTTATTGTTTCAGCCTCTTTCCATTGTAATTTGTTAATCAGTTCCACAGGCCACATTTAGATTATTAGTTTTGTACTGTCAAAGATTGCAGTGAACATGGCAGCAGAACTGAATAAAGAACACACAGAGAAAATTGTCATTGTTCACTGACAAACAGTCTCTTCTGTTCTTACTTAAGCTCAAGCATGCGTATCATATTTCATTTTACAGACAATGGGTACTGCAGTTTACATGGCCCCAGAAATTATTCCAAAGCAAGGCTATGGGAAACATAGGCAGTTTCCCATTTACAGTCAAAGATGGGGGCAGAAACTACATAGCCACAATGTCATGATAGCTTACATACGGACAATTTTCAGTATTTAGAAAAAACAGTAACTTGCAGTAAACCAGTCTCGTTGAATGCAACATTAATTCTTTCATTTTCAAAACTTTTTTGACCACACCACCTTTCCTAGGCATCTGTCAGCTCTGACTAGCTATATTCTTAATTCCTGGCAGTGATAACACTAACACAGACTACATAAAGTTAGCTCTACTGTTAGTCATAAATGAACTAAATGTGTCCCAAAACATTAACCAGCCGCACAGTTTAAAATAACATAAACTCCTCCTCACACAAGTAACGTTAGCATGAAAACAATAAAGTAACATTAGCACAGTAACGTTTCACAGGATGTTTTGCGCTCATTCTGATTTGTAATGTTAGCATTCTGACAATCCTGCCATTTTCTTATATTATACTAGTCAATGGATTGTGGTGTCTAAGACATTACAGGATTTTATCAGCAACTGAATTAGCACAGCATGCTGACACTGCATGTTGAACTGATCACCAAAGCATGGAGCAAGTTAAACATATTAAAAATGTCAAAAGTCAACATTTTCACAATTATGTTTTAATGATATTCCATTTTTCAGACACAGAAACATTTCACACTCTATTTAAATTATGTATACAGTAAGTTGCAATATCATCAGTTCATGTAAGTGGCTCAGTGTATCAGTTTTACTTTCTGCTTAATTAATTGTTTTGTATAAACAAAACCAAAAGCACCGGGAAAATGAGTTGTGAGCTGTATGGTTGTGTATGAGAGATATGATCAATATAAATGTATCATTAATGTCTAATAAGTTCAGGCAACATGAAAGCACTGTTTATTCTATGAGGGACTTAAGAGAGGTAAGTTTGTTTTCTACTGGGAGTTGGTGTTTTACACTATTAGACATTTCTCTTCTTCCTTCCACTGGTGCCGGAACTGTCCCACTTTCTGCTGTTACAGTAATAAAGTGGTAACATCTAAGCCAGGTATCACGGTCATAGCGATAATGTCTAAGCCTATTCAAACATGCTGGATCCAATCACAATAAACCATTGTGTAATTCAAATGAAATCAAATTGATCAGACAGCAGTGTTGTGACTGAAAGTAACTTGGAGAAGCAAAATGTTTCACAGCACACTTTTGCCTTTGGCCAAATGTATCTAAAAAAATCTAGACTGTTTTATTTATTTTTTGACTGAATGTGTCCCCCACAGTGAGTATCTTTTCACAAATAATTTAACACGCCAGGTTTTTAGAAAACTGGTTATTATGTTATTTTTATGGATAAATGTTTGATGTATTCATTGTACTAATAAAATAAATAGCAGGTGCTTTTCTTTTGAACCTGTACTATATTAAAGTGGTCTGTCATTAATCAGTAGCGTGTTCATCTGTGGTATTTAAATACATTAATAACTGGGTGCTTTCGTTGCCAGTTCAGTGTTATTGCCGCAGTTTAATCAGCTGTAAGCATGTGTCATAATGATTTCCAGTCTAGTGGACATGTTTTTTGCGTGGGCTTGGATGGGAGGGGAACTATACTGTTCAGGATAGAAACTGCTTGTGGTTGTGACAGCACTGCATAGTATCTCCACTGTATCTGTGCATGGTATGGGAGCTGCTCACAGACAGCACAGAAGCACTAATCATGGCAGCACAAGAACAGGGACTTACCACAAGATCAATAGAGTTGGGGGTCTACCACACCAGACAGGACCCCAGGTGCAGGCTGTGCGAAGATGCTCCTGAAACAGTTCAGCACATAATAGCATACATGGAATGCCATATCAAAGTGGCTGGCATAGTGTACAGGAACAGAATGGTCAGAATGGAAGACACCTCCTAAGGTGGTTGACGATGACCAAGCTAAGATCCTGTGGGATTTTTAGATCCAGACTGACAAACTGGTGATGGCTAACCAACTGGGCATTGTGTTGATGCAAACAACAGAAAAAGGCAGTGGTGATAGATAGACAAGATAGACAGTCAGACAGTCAGTGACAGCAACATCAGGAAGAAGGAACATGACAAACTGGAAAAATATCAAGGGCTGAAAGAGAAGCTAGAGAAGATGTGGGGAGTAAAGGCAACAGTGGTGCCAGTAGTAATTGCAGCACTGGAAGCTGTGACCCACAAACTGGGAGAGTGGCTCCAGCAGATTCCAGGTACAACATCTGAGATCTCTGTCCAGAAACGCACATTCCTAGGAACAACTAAGAACCCTCAAACTCCCAGGCCTCTGGTAGATGACCCAAGCCTTTGGACACCACTACCCCCATGGGGGCATGAGAGGGGGATTTTTTATACTGGCAAAAATATATAAATTTTATAATATAAAAAACTGTGAGCTTTGTTAAAGAAATATGTCTGACTTGACAAGGTCCAAAGGTGTTCTGCACCTGAAAGTGGACAGTTCTTGGCAGATCCTCCCCTATTACTGTCCTGAACTTATCATCCACATAAAACATACAAAACACATTACATGACAACCATCATAGACAATAACAGAGTGGCTTACTTTTTCCTCTGTGGCAGGCACTATGATTCTGATCCTACTGCACACCTCAGAGCAGGCAGATTTCAGACCAAGTGCCACAACAGGCGATTTGTAAACAGTGAATGAAGGGGAAAGTTGATACTGCCCCTTGTAGTCTGCAAAGAACAAGAATCAAGCTTGTTGCCAGCTGCTCAGGGCCCTCTATGGTCAGTCCTCTGACAGTCGTACAGGAAGAGATGAGTATTTATAACGTCTGCCTCTGACCTCAGAAGCTGTTGAGTTTAAGAGCATAATGACAGACGCCAGACAGTGGTTAACACAGTAGTACATGTCCAGTTCAGTTCAGTTCAGTTCAGTTGCTTTTATTGTCCCCTAAGGGAAACTTGACTTGCAGACAGGTTAAAAAATAGACAACTATCAAAAACATAATCACATGTAAAAACAAGACAGACACATCACAGGCAACAATTCCCTCCTGAGTTTCACCAGTTAAATCAAGCTTAAAGATAAGATATTCCTTTATTAGTCCCACAATGGGTAAATTTGCATTATTACAGCAGCAAAATGGATAGTAAAATAGAAGAGCACAAATAAAAAATAATGAAAAACAATAAATTACTACTAATTTCAGTTAACTGAAATTAGTAGTATACATGAAATACTGATATTGCACAGTAGTGAACAAAAAGTGCAGTTTGTGAAATTGTCAAGGTTGTGTGTATGGGAGGGGAGCACTGGGAGCAGTGCTGATTGTACAGTCTGACAGCTGCAGGGAAGATGGACCTGCGATATCGCTCCTTCGAACACTTTGGATGAAGGAGTCTATCGCTGAAGGAGCTCTCCAGTGCAGTCAAAGTGTCTTTCATGGGGTAGGAGCTGTTGTTCATCAGAGAAGAAAGCTTAACCATCATTCTCCTCTTTCCCACCACTTCCACAAGGTCGAGGTGGAATCCCAGGACAGAGCTGGCCTATCCATCCTCTTCCTGTCCACAGCTGAGATGCTGCTGCCCCAACAGACCACCCCATAGAAGATGGCTGATACTTCAGTGTCATAAAAGGTCCTCAGGAGTGCCCCTTGCACTCCAAAAGATCTCAGT
Source organism: Scomber scombrus (assembly GCF_963691925.1). Classification (NCBI taxonomy): domain Eukaryota; kingdom Metazoa; phylum Chordata; class Actinopteri; order Scombriformes; family Scombridae; genus Scomber; species Scomber scombrus. Next base: position 15,232,019 of record NC_084979.1, on the reverse strand, counting down.
CTCCTGAGCAGGTAGAGTCCGCTCTGACCCTTCTTGTCATTTGTCTTCTGAAGGCTTTCTCGCAATGAAAGCCTTCATTGCACGCTTGTCCTCTTATTTTCTTAGGATACATCTTAAAACATAATGTGAAAAGTAAATTACACAACACACAATACGCAATCTATTATCTTATACTATCTTCTATCCGGTGCACTGCACAATTATGTAAAATGCTACTTTTTTCGGCAGGATCGTAGCATGATTCAACACAGTATATTACAGTAGTCTTATATATGCATTGGTTTCTTGTTTGTATAGGATTGTATAAGATCTACTGTTTTTGTACGTTTATTCAGTATTCAGTATTCAGCCTTTCTGAAAAATGTGCCTCAATACTTCATGATAAAGGTGGCACGCCTTTGCATCTGTATAAAAACTGTAGCCCTGCAGCGCCCTCTGGTGGATAGGAGGCAGAAATGAATATGACTGGTAACTGAAATAGCAGTGACACTTTACACAGTATGTGGTGGCACACGTGTAGATTCTTGCTAGGCCTTGTTTACCTGTGAAAGGCGCACTTTTTCTCTGTATTAACCCAACTGTTTCATTAACATTGTGTATTTGTGCAAAAAAAAATTAAATCTATTGTCTTCTTGTATGTAACCTATAGTGTGTGTGTGTGTGTGTGTGTGTGTGTGTGTGTGTGTGTGTGTGTGTGTGTGTACAGTGACTTTCTCCTGTCTTTTTGACATTGACAGTAAGCTACCTGAGTCGATTGGCCCTGTGTATGTAGGGCGTTTACAGGAAGTGAGGGGGGCCAAAGTGCTGGATCAGTGAAAACCGAGGCGACCCGCATCTCATCCCTGCCAATACGCCTACCTGGACAACTTCAGCCATGCTCATCCTCAAGACGTGCCCTTCCCTAAAACAGCATCCCAATCAAACAAAGTCATAGGAATTTGAGGCAAAATGAAATAGGGATTTCTGACATTCAGTGGGCTATGCATGGATTCATATGTCATACACATTATAGGGCCATCACATTTCATTTATTTCTTAGGCATTTAAGGGGGCGAAAATGTTTTAAATAGGCTAACTGGGTGGGAAATATATGGATAGAAAGAAAATCTGACACAAACTCAAGAGGGCTTATGCCAAACTTACGGATGATCATCACATTCAAATACAAAAGCAGAAACATGATAAGAGGCTGCAAAAATCCTCGGGGGACTGGATTATGTGAAAAGTGCAGGTCTTGCATAATTTATTGAGACAACTGTAATCTATCCATCCGTGTGTCCGTGCGTGGCTTTGTGTACAGTCATTGATCATGCCGTAAATCCACAAACTGCAGATTTCACAGCGCAGATGTCGCCGGAGCTTCACGTCCAAATGAAGCGGTGAGCAGGAGCAGCCGCGCCGTTCCCTCCTGGGTTGTGAAAATGTTTGGACGAGGCACGGTGCTCCGCCTGTAGTTGATGCTTTGCTTTACTGTACAAACTGTAGCTGTTTTTCCACCCAAGTTGAGGGCTGAGGTGACCGAGATCCCTGTTAGCTGCGAATGTCCCTGACCAATTCAAGCGTCTTTCTGCTCAACGAGGTTGGTTCATGTTCAGTTTTTCTCCTCTTTCGCATCTCTTCGGGGGTGGTCGAGGTAATTGACGGATGAATGAGGTTTGGACTGATGCTGTGCGGTAATATCGTAGGGGCTTTTAAATCAAGCTGCATGTATCGTGTTGCCTATTATTATTATGTTGCCCTCGAACATAAACAAGCGGGGAAGGTGGAGGCAGGTCCTTGGTGGGAAACCGATAATTAAATTAGACATGCTGACCTCACTGGAAATCTTTCACTTCGAAGTAGAGGAGCATTGGCAGTGTCTGTCTGTCTGCCAGTAGAAATTAGAGACAGATGGGCCGCAGAGGGCTTTTTAATGTTCCTGATAAACATTTGGGGGTGAGAGTGATGTGTTTTTTTCTTATAATGTCTTGACTGTTTTGTTGTGATTGTTTTTGGGTCCGTCATGAGCACAATGAGGCACAACTACTACAGTAAGTTGTATGTTAATTAAATCTTGAATCATTTTTACCAAAATGAAATTATTCAGCTGGAGCAACAGATGAAAAATCATCTATCCCTGTCGGTCTGTTAATGCTTTCCCCTTATCATCAGAGACGTGGTTATTGCTGCAGGATAAGCTACAGTAATTGCACTTGGGCTATAGCAATCATTTTGTCACTTATTACACATGCAGCCAGAGTGTGATAAAAATGTTTTTACTCATAAAATAGTACTAAAACAGTAATAAAACGTTCTCCTGTACTCATGCTTTAATATACTTATATCCTGCTAGTGTCCGCTTGTAATTTGTCATAATGGCAGGTATCAGTTATACCAGACATCAATCATCCAAAAAACAATGACACCAGGAAAAAAAAATAATTACAGATAACGATAATAAAAAAAGCTCTCTGTCAGAAAGTCAACTAAAATACAATTTAAAGGCTGCCAACTTGGAACATATACTAAATGGGGTGTGATATAGGAGGAAAATGAGACTGTAACAGTGTTACATACAGCAGAAGATGATGTCATGTTACACATGGGGTAATCATATCTATCTAACTCTGACTCTTCATTGGAAACCCATATGTTCACAAATCAGCTTCCAAAATGAAATGCATCCGAGCATAATAAAAATCTAATAACAATACTACACTGACAAGGGTTATTCAGGAAAATAAATGCTTTTTGTTTTTAATATTTCATAAATAGTAAAATATAATGATATTAAGATAGTACACTTGGCTACTCTATCTGTTTTTACTTGGGTAATGTTTTGAATACAGGTTTTTAACTTGTAATGAAGCATTTTTACAGTATTGCCTTGTTACTTTACTTCAGAATACTATCTGAATACGCCTTCACTAGTTGATGAACAGAGAACAAAGAAATATAATTTTCAACTGATGATTTAATGATAATGCAGTACTTGACCATTAAAGTCTTTCATCTTTGTTGACAGACAGACAGACAGCGAGGGAGGAGGTAGATTGTGGTATGCTGGTGATATAGTCCATGATCCAGGACACCACTGGCATCCATCTGCATCTCTATAAGCTTGTCGCCCACCTAGAGGGCCTGGATTGTGTTCAAGGTGCTTGAAAAGTCAAAACACACATGACACTGACTGTGCTGCAAGCCTTATCCAACTAGGAAAAGGTCCTAGAGAAGAAAGGTGATTGTATTATTTGCATCAGTGTGTCTCTGGGAAACTGCAGGAGGTCTACCCAGTCTCTCAGAACAGGTCTAAAAGAACGTGCATCAGATTTATCCTGTGTGCTGGAGCACTAAAAGTCTCTCCAGCATCTTGCTGAAGCAAGTTTGGCACTTACTAAACATCATGCTGAAATGGGTTGTACACATTGTGCCAGTTTATTTGATTCATTTAGAGTTTGCTGTGTTAATTTGTCAATCAAATTTTAGGTAGTAGCATTAAATATAGAACAAGAGTTTGGTGCTTATGAAATATTGTTTTGTTTCTTACATATTCAGTACACCTTCAATTAACATTTCAGTTGTGTGCAACGTCTTTACATGTTCATGGTCACTAAATTGCACAAAAAATTAAAATAGTCAATTATATGGAAAGTGTGAAAGACATCAAACATGCATTTGAAGCTTGCTGCATAGACATGCATGCTTATGAAAAAAAAATATATATTCACATTATTCACCAACTTAGTTAAAGTATGTAACTTGTTTGTATAATGCAAAAAAGCTCCTTAATTTGATAATGTATCACATCATCAAGCAGAAATGGGATTTTTTTTTTTTAAATATTGCAGAGTAATGTTTGATATTTGTTTTGTTAGAAATGATTACAGTTAACTTTTACATTTACAGTTTCCACAGACTTCGTGTTTAGTGGTTTGATTAAACTGCTCAGTGATGTAGATAACAACTTCACCAGACATTATGTAATACACTGTATGGATGTTGTCACCACATACCACTGCTTGGTGACACTGTCCCTCACTTCACTGGCATCCCACCAGTCTGTTTACCTCATCCCTCCTCCTGGTGTGTGTACTTCAAACAGGGATCAGGTCTGTGTTGGAACACATGCTGTACCTGCATGTCTGAACCCATCATGTACCGTACAAACCTCATGAAAGGATTTGGCAGCAGCCAGGTGTCATCTCCCTCCACTCAAATATCAAAACGCAGCATCCCCGGTGCCTTAAAATAGCCGCTCATCCATAATGCACCAGCAGCAGCTCTGCCCACAGAGGCGCTTCAAATGGGACAGACTGACAGACATCTGCACTCAATGCTTGGGTGCAGCTCCTAAAGCCGCTCTCACTCTCTTTTTTGTGCCCTTCTCCCGCTCAGCACAAAGCACCCTGGAGTTTAACTTTCAAACCTTCATTCATTCATGTTTTATTCACATCTACTGCTCATACTGAATTGGAATAGATGCCTCCTCCTGCTCTCTCCCTTTTTCCCCTCTGCCTCACTGTTTCCTGCAACCCATCCTATGAATTATGAATCTCAACTTTGCTGGAGATTTTCACAACACCCATCGTCATGGTTTTATGGTGTCAGACTGGTCCATCTTTAGGTGTATGTTGTCAGAGCAGAAAGAGTCTCACTGACGTAGCACAGGGCTGTGTACTGAGAGAGCGGGGGGTGGGGGGTGAAGAGAAAGAGAGCTCTCCTATTGATCCACTCTGCCCTACTCTGGTTGCACTGTCAAGAGACCTTCTCTCTGGCTCTGAATGATCCACCTCTGCCTGTAATGCTGCCTAGCTTATATGTAAAGGTGCCCTTTTTGCTGGTCAAAAGGTTGGTGACCATAACGGTTCTTTGCTTAAATCTCCAGATTTGTAGGTGAAAATCTGTAAATGAAGTGCCAGTTGTTGATTCACACTATATCTTATGCAAGAGGTTCTGCGTGGAATTAACGCATATAAAAGATGCTTCCCTCTGCTCTTGAGATTTTTGGTTGGTTCTTTAAAAAAAAAAAAACTCCCACATGCACACCTGCGCATATCCATGACACACACACACACACAGCAGTTGAGCAGCTGTCAGAGTACAGCCAGCCATGACATTTACAGAAAACACTCGGTGAGCAGAGAGCCACACTGGGGACGCCTCCACATGTCGAACAGAGACAACTAACATGGCTCCCATATCCTCTCACCACCACAAGACTTTGCTCCTGTCTTTAAACTTCTGGCTTTTGACATGTTGAAATCCACAGTGGCTGAAAAATCAATGTGATGCGATGTGGAGACATGGTTGTCTCTGCTTTCTTGTGTTTACTTTTGGTCTGGAGCAGTTTTTCATCATTTAGGCTGTGCCTGGTAGTTGTCATTAAGGGAAGTATGCAACAGCATGCAATGGTATTTTAGACGTTTATTTTGATATTTTAGTGTGCTTTCAGCCCCATGGCAACAGTTTCAAGAGTCCAGTGCACAAAATGATATCCATGAGGATTTCTGGGTTTCAGGAAGACTTTGCCTGATGTGCATAGAGAAGATTTGAGGCTATCACAGCAGAATATGTTCAACAGTAATATTTGGGTGTAAATTAGGGTATGCTTTTGGCCGTTTATTGTTCATAAAAATCTCTAGAAGTGATTGAAATGAGAATGCAAGGCTATTTTGTTTAGCAATATGTGGCTTGTTGTTACATTGTGATAGCAGTGAGAGGAGATTTTTATGAGCCTAATAGGGTCTGTAAGATACAATACCATCCAACATAACGTCACATGGTTATCTTGTTTGCTACAGTGATGTTCTGTCATGACAGAGTCCTGAATGAACTTAACATGCAGTTGCAACACAGAGTCCCATTGGACAGTCGAGGCAGAGACGAAGAGAAAGGAGGAGAGTGGGTGGGAAGGATGAGCGGATGCAGAGCAGAAAGAGTCTCACTGACGTAGCACAGGGCTGTGTACTGAGAGAGCGGGGGGTGGGGGGTGAAGAGAAAGAGAGAGGGATAGACTGCTTTCAAGCACGCTACAGTACACTTCAGTGTTACCCAGGAGAGAGAGCACACCATGACTGACTAGCAGAGAGAGCAAGCGAGAGAGACGGGGAGTGTGCTCTCCCACCTCCAACTGAGTAAGTACGCCGCTATCTCCTCTGCATCTTATCTCTTCGCGGCAAATTGCATTGATAGGCGGTATAAATGGATCTGTACATGCTTTTGGAATAATACCTGATCAGATGTTGTGAAAAGATATAGGTTGACTTTGTAGAAACAGGAAAACCTTTCAATTCTGCTCTTCTAATCTTGACTGAAAGTTTAGAAATGTAGTTGATGTATGCGGCTGTCAAAGTGGGACACGGCAGAATTTTCATCCACATACGAGGATTTTGAACAAATTTGATGTATGTCCAAACTCCTTACCCTCAGCACTGACATTTCCGTGGAAAGTCTGAGTAGCATTAAAGCAGAAAATGGCATTTAGGGTAGTTGTGTGACAGAGTAGCAGTGGTGGGAAGCTGTGGGCACACTTGCAGGCGTTCATGCTTTCTCTGTTGGTGGGGGGAAGGAGTGCATTTGGGACCGCTAGGCTTCCTGTGTGGGGTCAATTAAATACTGCATGAGACAGAGCACTAAAAGCCTGTCCCGTGAGGAGTGAAGTGCTTTGTGTGTTTATGTGTGTGTGTGCATGCATATGTGTGTGTGTTGGCACATCAGTGTGCATTGCCTTGATTAAATTTGATGAACCAGCAATGTTGAGAGGGCCAGTTTCTCTGCGAGTTTCTGTTTAGAAACACTGCCTTATGATTTTTTATCTTAATATCCGTGCAAAAAAAATAGGTCAGAATATGCTCTCTAATTTTTGTATATCACATCTGCATGTTAGGCAGGTCTTAGGATACCTCTGTATTCTGTGTTTTAAACATCTCAAATGTATTCATCTGATCCACAATCTGATCACACAAATTACTTTCATGTCCATTAACCAAGCTAATTTGGTCGCCAGAAAGGTTTAAGATTCAAAATTGTAAGAAATCGCACAGTTTTAGATGAAAAGCTGGAATGTGCGGATATGTAGGGCGCCATTACATATTGATAAGTCCAACATTTCCTCAGTTATCTCAGCCCACTAGTCAAGACGCACCAATTAGGCCTCAAACTCAAACCTAGAGCCTAAATCAGGTCAGCTACTAACAAACAGATCGGATTTAATGAAGGATGCCGCACTGTGCCATTCTGTGCTGCACTGTAGGTACACAGCTTTATGTGGGTTAGCTCCAGCCTCTCTGCACTTTGAAGCAGTTTGGTGAAGTCAGGTTGAGGGATCCCTAGAGGGATGAAAACCTAAGTATGCACAGCGTAGCCGGCAAGGCCAAGTCGACAGTGTGGATGAAAGATAGAGATTCCTGGCTGGGCTCACTGAACCCTGCTCCTCTTCCTCCACTGCCAGCTTCACTGTCGACCCATCCTCTATGATTCACATCATTATATTGTCCTCATTGCATCAGTAGCATTTCTCTTTACAGTTGGCTAATACAAGATGTCCCCTAATCTTGAACCTCCGTTCAGACTGATGTTACTGTGAGGACTTGATGTCTTTGGTGAGAGAGCAATTGTGTAGCGTGTGTTGAAATGACTTGGAAGTGCTTATTTATAGGCAGCAGGGTCTGCCAAGGGCTCATTACAGGCCGGGGGGGAAAGTATCCTGAGGTAACATTAGAGCAGGAGGAGGGTGAAGCTGCTCGGGACAGGATGGAGTATCAATCTGGGTGGCTCTCCTATTGATCCACTCTGCCCTACCCTGGTTGCACTGTCAAGAGACCTTCTCTCTGGCTCTGAATGATCCACCTCTGCCTGTAATGCTGCCTAGCTTATATGTAAAGGTGCAGTTTTTGCTGGCCAAAAGGTTGGTGACCATAACGGTTCTTTGCTTAAATCTCCAGATTTGTAGGTGAAAATCTGTAAACGAAGTGCCATTTTCACAAGCCACTTAAATCCAAGTTGGTGCAGAGATTCTCAGTTGTATACAGCACAGAAGCTCTCTGCAGTGCTCTGCACAAAAAAACTTCACTGGATACACAAACATCTAGGTACACATTTACTCCTTTTTTTATTCTAACGTGTCTGAAGCAGAACGTATCAAAATCTGTCCAGTGTTGAAAATTGGCATTGAATGTCAGAGTCTTCTTCATTCATTTGTTAATCAGATATTTACTCATTAAACTCATAAAACCCAATTTTACCAGTTTTAGCCTCTATTTCATTTAGCCAAAGATCTTGTTCTCGTGTTTAGAGAACATTTAACATTTTAGAACTGTGGAATATTTTGTTAATTGAGAAAAACATGTTTATATTCCTCAAAGCAAGTATTGTTTAAGAGAGTATTGTTTTGTTGTCTGTACCAAAATTCGGGTACCATTTTGCCAATGTATCCAAAAACTTCAAATGATACCTGTGATGAATATTGCCATGTTTCACTGATCCAAATATAGGAGGTTTGTAAAATTATACCAAGCTTTAAATTACTTTGTAACAACCTGTTTCATTGGACATTTCTAATTGTCCGTATTCACTTTTGACAGTCACGTTCTTGTCTTTGTGTAACCATGAACTTTGAAGAGAGGTGCTAAAAAAACCTCATCATCATCCTCAATCATACACCTGCATCACATTATCAAGATTGAACAACACTGGATGTAATATTATACTTTGAAGGGGAAAAAAAGAAAAGCGCCATCACTGCAGAGTACAGAATACACGATGTAGACTGAACAGAGACAAGCCTCAGCGGCTGTCTGTTCTTGTTCTCCATATAGGCACTTAGTTCACATTCAGATGGGCTATCTGGCAACAGTGAATATAGCTGAGCCAGTCTCATATCTGCTTTGCTCTTTCTTGAGGGAATTCATCAAAACTCAGTGAACTTTGACAATCCTCTGCTATCCTCTCCCCACTGCCAACTACCAGCCTGTGAGACTGGGAGAGGAGAGGAGAGATGAGAAGAGGAGGGGAGGGGAGAGGAGGAGAAGGGAAGGGAGAGGAGAGGAAAGCTATATTTAGATCGACTGAATGGCAAAAAATAACAAAATTGAAAAGATTCTGCTGTTAATCTCTGGTCCTATTGTTCTAATGTTCTGCCTCCCCTCCTCCTCTTTCTTTTGTGTCTCTTATTTCACACTCTTTCACCTTTTCTACTCGTCTTTACCATTTTGTGTCTCTCACTTGAATTCAAGTTAATAACTTGAACACTGGCAAAGCAGACCAAACACATGATCCACTTTGCATGTTTTTTCTGATTTCTTGTATTGTTAATGTAATTTGCTGTAAACATATGCGCTCATATTGTCATTTCTCCTCTCTTCATTCCGTCTCCATCTCTGCAGTCCTCTCCCACTGTCTGAAAAGCTGATTCTTAATGGCTGCTTACTGCACAGCACTAATGATGAAAATAGTCACCCTATCTTCTGTTCCAAAGGCATCAGAAGGAGCTAGTTGCTCTAACTACAATGTGTGTGTGTGTGTGTGTGTGTGTGTGTGTGTGTGTGTGTGTGTGTGTGTGTGTGTGTGTGTGTGTGTGTGTGTGTGTGTGTGTGTGTGTGTGTGTGTGTTTGTGTGCTTGCTTCCCTTTAATTTTAAAAAGCCTCGCAGAAATATAGCCCTGAGACATTTTTTGCTAAAAGCTCTGGTGGAGTGTACTTAATTCTTAAGCAGCCAAAGTTGAATGAGGGTAAGAGAGTGCATGCTGCCAGCATAATGGATGCCAAAGTAGGGTCCTCAGTGCCTGGGGCAACCTGGAGAACAGGCATGTAGCCCTGGCTTGCCAGGAACAATGAGGCTGTCTCCTACAATAGAGACCTCTTCACTGGCTTATTAACACATCTGATGGACTCTAGATGGCTGCTTGCTGACTCACCACTGCATTTCTGTTCTGTAGGCTCATGCATCACCTTCCTGTCAGGAGGATGGTGCAGATCAGGCGGGCACAGCCCTGCCCTCCTGTTTTCCTCTAATCTCTCTCTTTCCATCTCTTCATTCATGTTTTCCTCTCATTCCGCCTCCCTAGCCCCTCCTTCTCCTCATGCCCCTTTGTATTACTTTTGGCCATATTATAGTTGAAGCAGTCACCTGTTCAGCAAACAGAACCTCTACTTCACATCACTAATTAGTACAGGAACAACGATTACACACTCAGTTGTCTCTCAGCTTTTCCTTACTTGGTTATTGTTATTATCATTTAGCATGGCTTACATAACCACTCAGTCTTTGTTCTGTCTTATTTATAGAAGTTCTAACTGTGCCCAGTAAAAAAAAAAACGATACACTGCAGCGTGAGGGTAAACATAACCAGCTTGTGTCACTGGTTTTACATGACTTTTTTAGGATCTCTTAAAGACAGAATGGATATAAGAGAAATGTACGGAGAAACTTGCAAGGGTGGTGACGCTGGAGAGGGATACATGAGATTTGAGGCGTATGGGTAGGGGGAGAAGGGGTAGAGGGGGACTCTGGGGAGGAGAGGAGAGGAGAGGAGAGGAGAGGAGAGGAGAGGAGAGGAGTAGAAGCTGGTTTATAGGTGAAGAAACCCGCTGTACCAGTATGCAGGCGTGTATACACCAGTGCTGCAGTCAGGGCATCAATTTTGTATAGGAAATGGCTGTTGAGGCAGCGCAGCAACGTCAGCTGTGAAGCACTTAAGCTGATCGCGCCTCCCTCTCTCCCTCTCACCCCCCACCCCCCTGTAACCACGGGCTGAGGGGAGGAGGGTTCCGCCTTTTCTGTGCAATGGGGGGGAAGAGAGCGCTGGTAGCAGAATCATGTCTGCCTCCGACTCGAGCGCTACAGGACTCATCTGTAACAAGGTACGCTGTTGATGTTCCCCTTTCTGTTTAATCACTCTGCATGCAAGCCTCAGCCTCCTCATCATGAGTACCCCGTCTGTCTGCTGTGAGACATCTCTTCTGTTTTTCTCTTCTCCCCTTCCCTCTCAGTCCTGTCTCAGCAGAAGTCTATTCTTGTTCACTCACTTTGCCAGCATCTCCCCACTTCTTCCCTCTTCCCCCGCCCTCCTTCTCCTCATCCTCTTTAGACTTATTGTACATATGAAGATTGTCTGTCTATCTCAGCTCTGTACACTTCTACAGCTCTGGTTTGAACTTGTACTTCACTGGGAGCCCCATCTGTTGAATATCATGGATTTTGATATATAGTTCAACAGCCTTTCCCCCTGTCTTCTTTGAGTCCTTTGAAATATTCTAGTTTAGCTCCATTTTGTTTATCAGATGGTTTTTTGATGTCACTTGGGGTGCACAACAGCTATTTCAGAGTCAAAAATAAAAAAATTGATCAGACTATCTGAAAGTAAAGCTAATTTTTATCTCTCATTTTCTCTGGAACACATATTTTGTATATCTAAATGCATAAAAAAACAACTGGCATGTCAAATATTCTACCTCTGTAAAGGTAAACTGCAGGCATTGAGGCAAGTATGATGTACAGTTGGTTCTTCAATAAAGACATGTGGTTTGTAATGTGCATGCTCCCCTCTGCTGGTGAGACTCTACAACTGCTGCACTGTCATTATCTCATGTTTCAGCCTCTAATAGGACTTCCAGTATGTGAGGGATTTCTCGTTATCTTCCTCATCTTGTTTCCTCGCTTTTACAAGGACGACTGCATCGTGAGATTGTGTGTTTGTTACTGTTGTTTTAGAAATCAAGACAGTCAGAAAAACACAGTGAGCTGCTAATTCTTCCAGACACAAGCTGTTCCAATACTGAGACCTGCATGCCTGTGATTAGATTAGATTCCACTATTGATCCATCTGTTGTGTGGTCAGCAGCAGGATTTTTAGAGTTCAAGCTCTTCAACGAGGCAGAGTGAGTTTGTCTGAATACGTGTGCACTGTGGCTAATATACTTGTTTACTTTTAATGATATGACTGACCATGTTCCAATGTTTTCTCTACAGTTTTTAATAAATATGGATTGTGGAGGCTTGTGAGTGCAGCTGTACAATATATCAGATAACTTTATAGAACTTTCATATAGTTACCGATGCTTGAAATGTTAAATATTTTTGAAACAATAGTGCACCTTTAAAGCTTTTAATATGCATACCCATAATGCTTTTGATGTTGCTGATAGGGAGGATGTTTCAATAAACATTTAGCTTATTTTTAAAAAAATTTCTGTCTCCTAATTTGGTCTCTTAAACAGCAACATATTGGTTCTTCATTCATTCACATGGATAGATATGAGTCTGAAATTTCTCTGTCTGGGAATGGTTTTGAATAACATGACGACATGGCGTTGGTCAGAATTACCAATGAGGTGATTCAAATCTGCATAGTAATTGGCTGTAAAACATGACTGTCAGGCCCTCATACAGCTGAAAGGCACTGAGGACAGACTAACACCAAGAACACATCAGTTTACTACAGGTTATTTAAAACTTCCCACACAATTAAAATAATATTTATTGTAAATTAAAACCTCATAACAGCGAGGCTTTGTAGTCCATTAAATCTCTAAAAAAAAAAAACACAAATCTGCAACTTTGCTATCACACTTTGTCTTAAAAGCTCAGAATTTTACTAAGGAAACATCTGGATTGTAATAATAGTTATAATAATAATAGTTTGGCAACAGGGAGCACCACACTTCAAGTGCTGACAGACATATCAAGTGATTACATGGATTGAAGTCATCAGCTTACAGTACAATTCAATTGTCTGTCAATGCCCCTTTTTATCAGTGCAGGCCACTTTGAGACGCTGTAGTTCAGTAAATGTGGGGAAATATACAAGTTTTACATTGCTCAAAAGCCCCAAACAAGATAGCAGACAAAAAAGCGGAATATTTAGCAATCCTTAAATTCCCTGTGAATCCATGCAGTTTTAAGCATAGCATTGTGATGAGTTGGACTTTTGGAACTGGACAATGATGTAGCAAAAGAGACTGGTGGTCATGTGCTTCATGTTTTCTCTTATTTGTATTTTCTTTTGTATGTGCAAGGGATTTTTTTGTTATAGTCTCTTTTTATCAAGTCAAAACTATATAAAATTGCAATCAGTGTTGGTGCAGGCAATGTACTGATATTTTAAGCAGACTATATTTGAGAACATCAAGCCCCTTCATCCATCTGCGGTTGGGCTATGTGCTCTATGTGCTTTAATTAGGTTTTGTTTCTTCTGCTGGTAGACTCTTCAGACTCGGCTACACCTCTGGCAGGCTTTGATATTCAAATGATATCCACAAACTCTGTGCTGGATTCAGCTAAAACTGTTTTAGGGGGTGGGCAGGGGAAAAGGCAAAGGAGGAATGGAGCTAGGGATGAGGAGGAAAGAGAAGAGGGAGGGAGAGATGGGTGGGGGAGAAAAAAGGTAAAAGAAGGTTGACGTTATGGAGCTATATTTGGCTGTCTTATGTGGGTGCTCCTGTCTGGTATATGAGGAGTCTTTCAGTCCTGTATCCAGCTGGGACTGCAGCCACCAGGGAAGACGCTGATGGAGTGAGAGGACAAATGTAGGATCTGGTGAGGTGAGCTTTGTGAGAGTTTCAACAGTTTGGAAGGTTACGTGTCTATCTGTGTGCTCCAATGGGTTTATATCATTTCTATTGTTATGTTCCATGGAAAAGAGACACAATTTCTGGTTTGCTCTGGGTTTTGATGTTCAGCTGACATATAACTGACACATATTAAATGTTTAGATTTTGAGTTTGAAGCTGAGATTTGTATCTGAATTAGGGAAAAGGCTGTTTGTGTTTTCTTATTTAAGAATTTGTTTGGTCTCTCAAGTTAAATGTCAATGTCCCTGACTGAAGTTTGATTATGTCTGCAATCAACTGCTGGACTGTCTGTTGCCAGTGGTGTGCTAGAAATGTCTTTTACATAGCATATAACACATTTGATATACGTTTTGAAAGTGTCTGTGTGTGTGTGTGTGTGTGTGTGTGTGTGTGTGTGTGTGTGTGTGTGTGTGTGTGTGTGTGTGTGTGTGTGTGTGTATCTGATATAAATTATAGCATCTAGTACCATGGATACTTAAACATACAATCAAAATCCATTTGTCTAGTTTTCATTTGTCACAACTCTACAGCATAACTTGGAGTCAATCAAATACATCAAAAGCTGCACTCACTTCAGTTTTCATTTTCAGTATCTGTATTCTTTCAGTAAGAGTTGTGTCTTTTTTTCTTGGTCAAAAACTGGACTTTTTTCAACATCAGATGTATCTGGCTGAGTGGATTAAAAAGACAACAAGGCTGTGCTGGTTGTTGGTGTTGTTGCAGTTCTCATGCACATGTTCCCCTGAGAGGGCTGCTTTGGAAAGCTGCAGGAACTTGCCGGTGTTGGATCACATGGCTTCAGAAGAGGACAGGCAGGTTCAGAGACAGGTTGAACAAGGAGAGAGACATGGGAGACACAGAGGGAGATGTGGGTGATGTTTTTTGTAGCTGCATCAAAGCTATTTGCTATAGATCACTACTTGTATATTGAACTCACTTGTAAATGACTCATTCTGAGTGAGGAGCAACAGTTGCCTCGAAGTGTTAGGCACTGTGTCATGATGGATTTATCTCCTCTCTGCCTGGGTTGTAACGGCTGCTCTTCTCCTCTCCCTTCCCTGTCCTCTGTTCCTTTTTTTTAGGGTTCAGCCGATTCCTACACTAGTCGACCCTCGGATTCCGACCTGTCCCTGGAGGAGGACCAGGAGGCGTCTCGGCGTGAAGCCGAGCGCCAGGCTCAGCTGCAGCTAGAGAGAGCCAAGGTGAGAGTCTGAGGGACAAAGGTCAACATTGTTTCTTAAATTCACCTTCAATTACTGAAGAGCAGTGTGTAAAATTGCTTTTCAGTAAACTTACGTCATATTTTAGATTCATTAAGAAAATGAATCCTTATCCTTTGGTCCTTTCTTACTTTCTTTGTCTTTCAACAGTCTAAACCAGTAGCATTTGCAGTGAAAACTAATGTGAGTTACTGTGGGGCCCTTGATGAAGATTGTCCAGTCCAAGGTGCCGCCATCAACTTTGAAACCAAAGACTTTCTGCACATAAAAGAGGTGAGAAGCATTAATGTAAGATCACCACCAGTGCAACTGCCGCTTCCATACAACAACCATAAGGTTTTTTATAATGAAATATGATGTCAACATATTTTGTGGCTCAGACACATCAAGACATAAAAGGTTTGCTTCTCTGTCATGCAGAAATACAACAATGACTGGTGGATCGGTCGGCTAGTGAAAGAAGGGGCAGACATCACGTTCATCCCGAGCCCAGTCAAACTGGAGGCCATGAGGATAAAACAAGAGCAAAAAGCAGCAGCAAGGTCAGAGGTCACACAGGTCTTACAGATCTGTGTTTATAAGTGTGTGTTACCACCCCTCTACTTGTCACTGTATCTCTGTCTTTATGTCTCTCTCTGCTCCCCTAATTTACCAGCTTCCTGTCTAGCGCACTCTTTGAAAACTTTGTTTTCCTTGACACAACTAGTTCTTGCTTATGTGTTGCTCTGTTTTGGAAGTCCTTTCTAAATTGCCTCCTGAGGGGATGCAACGCATAATGAAGTTTCGCATTATGTTGCTCTGCAGGAAAGGAGGAAACGCGTCATCTGGAGGCCGGTGGTCCACCCCACCATCTGCAGGTAAGTGGGGCTGGAGGAGTCCCGCTGCTGTATCTGTCTGCTTGGACTGCATGCTCGCACAGGGTCACAAACAGGGACTAAGTAACGTCTGACAGGAAACATTTTATCAACATACTTTGCCATTTATATCAAACTAAGCTAAATGGTTATGAGAGATGACTACTGATGTGAGATCAACTCTCCTAAATTTACACTCAAATGAAACAAACGCTACAGTATAAATGCATTTTTCTCCAGCATGTTTTCTTTGTTAGTACACACTTATGGAGCCTCAAAACTAAGCCCTCTTAGCCAACCTTCTTATTAGCTTTTCTCCTCCTTGATTAATGTTTACTCTGTTTATTCTGAAAGCCAAACAGAAGCAGAAACAGGTAAGTTCGTCGGTGTACCTCTTCATCTGTGTATCACTTTCAAATTTTACAATTTGTTCAAGAACACATCACACATTAATTATACAGCTTCATGTACAGTTTTAGTGCTCAGTACGTTGCTAATGACATGCGATAATGTTTTTTTTTTTCAAGTTTGTTACCTGAATGTGTACATCATGACTCTAAATTCACTTCAACATGTTCTGTATTTTCCACCTCCAAACCCTGTCTGTGCTTGTGGGCTGTGCAGACTGAACATGTACCTCCATATGATGTGGTTCCTTCTATGCGGCCGGTGGTGCTGGTGGGTCCCTCCCTGAAAGGCTATGAGGTGAGACACCCATCAGTATCTTAAGTCTTGCCTTGTGTGTGGAGTAATGATCTCGATGTGGTCAGATATGGAGCTTGTCCTGAAATATTCGAACCAAAGAATTGATAAGGTGATAAAAAATACACCTAATGTAAGACAATTTTGATTATGATAATTCAGTGTTTTCATTGAAGTGTTTAAAGCTACAAAAGAGGGAAAATGAAACAGTGAACAGTCATGCAGTCTGTGTTTCTTTCACCTCAGTTGGAGTATTGGTGTGTATTGCTGTCTGCCACAGTTTCTCTTTTGATACTAACACTACAGGACATCAAAGTCAGACATTTTAAAATCTCAAGCTTTGTGGCAAGTTATTTAAATGCCAAACGTGTGGCTCCTGTAGATTCTGAGATATGAACATTTGCTTACTGTCAATCACAGAATTGATCATGTTTTTAGACATTCTATACATGTTGATTTAATTAATCAAAAATAAATATTAATCTCGTCCATAAATATGACATATTTGAGTGTTTATGCTCAGTCTCATCTGCTCTTTTCTTCTCTGAATTCCTGTTGTTTGTTCCAGCTTAATCTAAACTTTATTTTCTGGTCCAGTATGGACTTGCCTAGTTTGATTTAAAGGGAATCACTCTCATCTCCATTATCCCATTAACAGTAATACTAAACACCACAATAACATCCTGATGAAATTTTTGAGCAAAACAACCGGAATCTTAAATCCATTCTGAGTGGCACAATGCTTTATATACAGTCCTAAAATATGTCCCCTCCTTCTAGACTAAACCCCAGTGACCTGTAGCTTTACATATAGTATAATATGGATGAACTTATATTACAGTTAACATTGATCAATTTTAAAACGTTTCAATTGCGAATGAATCTATGGATGAATATGCTGAAATGTGAAGCATGTAATTGAACAAAATGTCTCTGTGCTTCAACATTTTCTTTCTGCCTCGCTCCCTCCACTGTGACTGCAAAGGCTGTGCGCCAAGCCGTTTGTTTTGTGTGTGTGTCTGTGTGTGTGTGAAATATTTATGCATCGCTCTGGTGATGTGCTTTGGGGATGCTCCAGTGGTGAGAGCCAGCCTGCCTCCTTCTCTCTTTCCCTCTCATTCTTGTTCTATCCGCTTTGTCTCTCTTGTACATATTTTCTGCTGCTTGGCATTATTCTTCAAAATTTGCCTCCTTGTTTTCCTCTCTTTTCCTCTTACTGTTTCTTCATCTCTCTCTGTTAGACTGTGGAGCAGCAACACCGCTGTTCCCTTAACCCCCCTCTCATTCCACAAGCCATCTATTTTTCAGGACTGTTTGAAAATAGACTGCTTCGCTGCATCCTCACAGTGCACATGCAGACATATACAAGCAAATGCAAACTATTTCTATCCATGTCATCCTTCATGATGTTCCTTACCCCTCTGTGCTGCACCATCTTGCTTCATGATGAAATGTTTTAAACATGAAGGCTAGTATATAGTCTGTTTGGTACTATTATATTGTGCTAAACGTGAATGAATGTGACTATTTTATGGTGCCATTTTGGTGATTGTATAAATCTCATTATAAGTAGTTTGTTTAACGCTCACAAATCCAAAGTGAGAGAAAAAAAAAAGTAATAAGGGGTATATTTCATCACACTAGCGCTCCTAACATCTCTCCCTTTCTCCCATCTGTCTCCTAGGTAACAGACATGATGCAGAAAGCCTTGTTTGACTTCCTAAAGCACAGATTCGATGGCAGGTGGGTACGGCTGTCTGGCTGTTCTCTGCAGCTGCAGCGCAGCGTACAGTAACACTGTGACTGAGCTGCAGAGCTCTTGGTGGGATTCTGCCTATCACGTTTCATGGTTGATAGGACACATGATGATGACGATTTATTTTTAGCTGCGAGAGAGTGCAAGTTGGTCTCATCCTTTGAAATGGAACAGTTGTGGATGTGATGTGATAAGACGCTTCTTCTGTAGGATCTCTATTACACGGGTGACTGCTGATCTATCATTGGCCAAACGCTCAGTGCTGAACAAGAAGGCCATAATGGAGAGATCCAACACACGCTCCAGTCTCGGTGAGTGACATGAAAGTTGTCTTTGATCTGTCTTTTTTGCTAAATAAAGATTAATGCCTGCTAAGAATAGATGACACATCTTTTTTATGTCAAGTCAAGAACTGAACTTCAAGTGTCTTGTACAACTTTCTTTCTTTGGTTTGTTCACAGCTGAGGTCCAGAGTGAGATAGAAAGGATCTTTGAGCTGGCCAAGTCTCTTCAGCTGGTCGTCCTGGATGCAGACACCATCAATCACCCAGCACAGCTCCTCAAAACCTCTCTTGCTCCCATCATTGTCTATGTTAAAGTCTCCTCGCCTAAAGTAGAGCACAACTCACTTAAACTTTTCAAAGAAATTAATTCGAGACAATATTTTGGCCTATGTGGTTGTTGATTATGAAATTAGCAATTTTGATAATTGATCACTCCTTTTAAATGTTTTTCAACTGAATGTCTTTGGGTTTTGGTCAGCTATTCTCAGAACTTGCATTTTTTTTACAATTTTTTGTTATTTTATAGACTCCTCACAGCTGTAATCATAACATTTTCTCTACATTACATTACGTTGGTATTTCAGATGATGTATCACGATGCTCTCACTTTATATGACTAAATATCATTTCTTTTGTAACTGTTTGTTTAATCTCAAAGGTTCTTCAGAGGCTGATCAAATCTCGAGGGAAGTCACAGAGCAAACATCTCAACGTCCAGATGATGGCAGGGGACAAGCTAGCTCAGTGTCCGCCTGTATGTCACACCGCTTTGATAATACTCTGAATAAGCTGTTATCTGTGTTGTTTTCCCTTTAAGACCGAGTAGAAACTTTTCACAGACATTGCATGGTCTACCTTTTTTTCTGTGGTCCCTCATGTTATCATTGTCTCATTAGGAGATGTTTGATGTCATCCTGGATGAGAACCAGCTGGAAGATGCATGTGAACACCTTGCAGAGTACCTGGACATTTACTGGCGTGCCACACACCTCCCCTGTTCTGCCCCTGTCAACCCCTTACTGGACCAAAGCGTGATCACCCCACCCTCAGCTAACTCCAGCCAACAGGTAAGACAAACACTCAAACGATGCTCAATTTATTAAAATTTTGCCTGCATTATCAATAACATCTTATCTGCCTCCTGTGTCTGTTCACTAGTTCTCTGAAACTCAAGAGTTGATAGAATGATCACTACCACAGATATAGGTGAGAAGAAATGTGTTTCTCTTTGTATCTCTAACTTTGACAAACTGCAGTTTCTTTTGCCTCTGGTTTTGTCTCTTGAAATGTGCCTTCTGCTCTCCTGCAGGAGCAGCCTGTGCTGTCGGCTGGGGTCTGACTCAGAGGTCATAGAGCACAGGGATCAGGGTGCCACCAGGGGGCAGCAGCAGCCCTCACCTCTCCGCAACCAGCCACCACCTTCACTGGCCACATTTGGGGTGAAGAAGAGAACAAGAGCAGAGTCCCCTGTGATAGAAAGAGCAGGAGGCTGGTGAGCTGGAGGAAGAGGAGAAACAAAAACAGGGTGAGGAGCAGGAGGAGGAGGAAGATATGACTAGCGCCACAATAGACAGAGGGGCCTCCATCTCACTGCTGCCCCCTCGGGAAGAGCTCCCTGCTCCCACCACCACGCGACAACTCAGGGCCGCTTTCTACAGCTGCACGCCTACTGGTAAAAAAACCAGTACAGCAGGGCAGCCACTGCACGCCACCTTCCCTCACCCTGAATTCCACCCTGACCTCGTTCCCAACTCGGTGCTCTCACACTGAAAGTCATGTCCCCACACCTGGCAAAGCTAAGCCAGCCCATGTGTGTTCAGACACCCAGAGGTGGCCGTCTCAGACACAGATAGGCTGATTCAGCTCTCATCACACACACCTGTGAAATCAGTGTACAGTATGATAGCATACAGTACTGTAGCAAAGCTGTCAGTATAACACATAACACGAAAATTAAAAGCTTCCCAGGGTTTCCTTTCTCTGCCCATCTCCAAAGAGTACAGAGAGTGACAGAAAACCAGTTCTGTATGTCTTCCATCTCTACAGCTCTGCGTGAGCTGTAATTCCAATTTAACCAAATGTTTCCTGAAATGCACGATAGTTTCAAACAGAGTCAGCGTGGTGTCACCCGAGTTGGGACCCGCATGGAAAATGAAAACTTTTCTCTTCCTTTATCACTTGCTTTCTTTCCTTGTTTATGCAGTAGCCTTTTTCTAAATTATTTGTTCCATTTATTTTTTTACAGTAACTATGTGTATATTAATATCTATAATTCATATCTTAGCTCTCAGTAAAGCTGATCACATATCAGTCTGCAACATTGATGCAAAACCCATGCATGACAAGCACAGAGTTGCACATCTAGAGTCTATATGCATCTTTGTCACAGCTGTGAATGTATAAGTGCTGGTGTGTTGGCTTTGAAAGGTGGTGGCAAAACCCATCACATAACTAAAATAAAAAAGTAATTCAATATTAACCAGAAAAAAATGAGCTGATAGTTTCCCAAGACAACAAGGTATAAATCACACATAAAACAAATAATATAATTAAAATAAATAAATATAATATATAATAAATGATAATGAATCATATTTAATCAGTTCAACTACAGTAATAATGTACAGTACAGTCACTTATTGGACTGTAGTATGAATTTTATATCCCAAAGAAATTGGTTAAAATTCTTCTCTCTGACAGAATATGATCGTTGAAATATAACTTGTAACATAACAAGCAAAAAAGAAATGTACAACCTCTGGTTAAATGTATGGGGTTATTGGCACCAAACACATCACTGTATAATTTTCAAAGATAATAGATGTACAGATTAAACATGCAACTAAATGTTGCTTCAACATGTGTACTGTATGGGATTCTTGGTGATATTAGCACTTAACTAAGATAAACACATCACTGTAAACCAGATAGTCAGGAACATAACAGTTTTTTTCCCCATATCATATTTATTTTTTACACATTACTGCTACTCAGTGGTGTAGTGGTAACTGGCACACTGTCAGCACACTCAATGTTAGCTCCCAAAGAATGTGTTTGACTGAAAAAGGCAACATTTCGATCCCACCAGTTGTTCATCAAGGTGAATTTAGGTATAAACTGAGCTTCAGAAGTAAATTGCTCTAGCTATGCTGCGTACACTTATATACACCCTCCACTACACACTGTGCCACAATACTGAGAGGACTGTATTTTTTTCTTAAAGGATATACAGATTTTGAACACTTTAACAGATTTATATGGGTTATATGGCATTCCTAATACTGTAAGCCCAGTATATTATTTTATTATGTTTTGGCATAAACAACTAACAGCTAAAAATCAGTACTGGCTTGTAGTAAACCTGGAGGGTGACCTCTGGTGGTATATTTATGTTAGTGGCGGTCTTGTATCCACTGCTTATTTATCTGCCCAATGCAAACAAACTGCAGGATATTCATTAAATATGCATCCAAATGAGTTTAGAAAATGCACAACTGTCAGCCATAAGATTAGCTAAATGTCTTGGCTGCAAATATCAAAAGCTTCCATCCAAAGCCACTAATCATCTCCCTTATTTTCATTAATAATCAATTCATCTCCATTTCACATTGTAGGCCTACAGTGCCCACATTAATGCTAGTATCATGTTAAACTATAGCATTCAGCTCACATACAGCACCACATTTGTAAATAATCTAAAGTATGTGCATGACATATTGTATTCCTTTTTCATCAAAAGGGCTTTTTAGGACCATCCTCACTCGAGCTGTTCACTCTTCAGAGTGAATAACCTACATAACCAATCACATATATGCATTATCAAGGCTTAATTGTACATACTGTATATCCAATATGCAGATATTATTGCACTGATATGACAAATGCTGACAGAAAGTAGAAGGATTTTAGCCACAGCACATAATTCTACATTACCGGTCAAAAGTTTGGACACACTTTCTCATTTAAATGAATATGTCCAAACCCTCGACTGGTACCGTATATTCAATGCCTCAGAAAGCATGTGTTTATATGTATTTACGTCTCTTTTTAGAATGATGCACTGCAGTTATTTAGGGCCACAGTAAAGATTGCTTCCACTGACACCCATATTAATTTCTGAAGGATCAGGTTCGAGATGCAAAACCTCTACTTAATGAAACACAGAGAACAATTTACCTTCTTTGGATTAAAAAAAAAAAATCAGCTCCTATTTGCTTAATTTTTATTGCAGGAAATTTCTACAAAAATTCTTTCCAAAGCACAATTTTTTATAATTATCATTTCTGATTGCGTTTCACTTGCCTAAATTCTGTATGCAATACAAAGTCTAGCATTGACGAGACACTAGCTGAGACTATCAAGATACCTCCTCAGTTATGATGGGTATAGTTGCACTACTATCATTTATATATGTCTGCTTTACAATGCAATAAATGCACTAAACGTTTTGCTGTACCCACCTCCAATACTGAACAAGCTGTCTGGTCTAATGATGATGTCAACATGTCCCGTGGTTTCTGAGAAGTCGACAAAATAAACAATATCCAACAGTGTCTGATGATGATGTGTACAGGGTGCATCTTTGTCAATAGCACATCTGAAAAAGGGGGTGAATAAAACAAGAAAACATTTAAGTAATATTTGTGTCTGATGATTTTATTTCTCCTCAGAGATTCATGATATCACCAACAGAGGGCAGAATAGCATCAGGCTGTAATGATGTTGTAGAATAATCAATTGTATAACAGAATAGATTATAGCTTTTACCTCTCTTCAAAATTCATATTTAACGGATCAGTTCAATCAAACTCCATAAAAAACACATTTTCTCACTTACCTCTTGTCATGTATAAATCCATAGCCTGGTTTTGGCATATATTACTCTTAGATTTTTACCTCCCCTTTTCAATGGAAGAAATACTACCTGTGCAACTGTACCTCTGTGTACTAAGTGTGCAGTGAGGTGTGTTGAGCAACAGGGACACTGTTTCTAGAAAAAATTCAAAAAAATATTGCTGTTGAATATTGTATTTAAATACAATTTCTATTTCGCTAATACCACAAATAAAACCTTTTATTGCTCTTTTTGGAAGCAGGAATGTTCTATAAATCTCCAAACCTGGGAAAATGAAATCCCAAACTACTAATAGGTGAATGAAAAATTCTATTTTTGTAATTTGGGTGAATTTAACCTTTAATTGTGTAATATCTGGCTAACGGTACTCTATGTACTTTTGTTTCTTAGTTTGGGTTTGGCCCCTCGGTTCCACTTTAAGGAAATTTTAAAGGATAGGTTCACAGTTTTACAAATCTCTCTTAAAACAACAGGCAGGTGCCAAAATTAACACTGACATCTGTTTTTCTTCCTGTAATCATTTTTCCTGTTCAGACTGATTACCTCTAAATGTGCTTTCAATGTAAGTGATGGGGTACAAAATCTAGTCTTTGTTTCATGCAACAATGTCCTTAAAAGTGTATCTGAAGATAATTTGAGGTTTCAGCTTTCTGAGTTAGCCTTAACTTACAAAATTACTCTCTTTTTTCTGGACACACAATTTTCTCTTATTTAGCTGCAGGAATTTTGTACTAAATGACTTTGAAGGATATCATTTGACTAATTTGGACAGCTGAAGCTTCATATTAGCTTCAAATAAACTATTGAATAAATGTTTGCACAGAACTTTGGATACAGTCCCCCATAGCTTGCATTAACACTGCATTATAAATGAAGCGCTTATGGTCTGTATGAACAGAAGGAATTATTACAGCAAGAAAAAACAATCTCACCTGACTATTAGGACAGACTTGAAAATATTAGGACAGACTTGAAAATGTGTGACTCTGTCCTTTAATCACATCAACTCCATCCAACACCTTGAGGATGAAACTTAGCACTGACTGTGAACTAGGCCTTATCAACCAACATCATCTCTTAACCTCACTGATGTTCTTTTGGTTGAGTGAGATTAAATCTTCCAGATATACTTGTGAAAAAGTGCAAACTGCTGCCTCATGTTTATCATGTGTGTGAAATTGTTATAATAATAATGGAAATCCTGGGTTACAACACCATCTGCTGATGAGTTTGTGGCAAGAAAATAAGGATGTCTCCCAGATAACATTTTCAAATGACTGAGAATCGTGTGAGAAAGCCAGTGACTCAGCTTTTGTCTATTTTCCTGCTGCTGCAGCATGCTGTCATTCTTTCATTGATGTTAATTACCAACGTCAAATATATCAAGGTGTGATATCCTGGCTGTATGCTCTCTAGCCTCCTCCTTCTCATCCTCTAGTATTAGCCATATTGGAAGGTGTCACTTTTATGCCTGATGATTAGTCACAGCCACCTGTCTCTCTCCCTCTGTCCCATAAAAGGAGTGCTCAAATACATACAGTAAGCATTTATATGTATGCATTGCAGTTACTTTATAAGGGTTTGAGAAAGTTGATAGTCTGCAACTTTTCATCCAGGCTGTTTCTGTCTTCCTATATGGCGTGCATTGGCGATAAATAGAAAGTCAAATACGAATATAAGTTATTCATAGAGCACATAAAAACAACAAATGTTGACTGAGCATTACGGTAAAATAACCCCACAGAAATGATAGTGAGAAACACAGAAAAATGATTAAAAGTGTAGAATAAAACAAATAAAATGTGGATAAAGTCCTGAAAACATGACATACTTGCACAGAGAACAGGTAAATAACAGAAAAAGAGTTTGAATATATTCTAAAATGCCCTGAATCTGGGGGAATTTACCACATTTTTAGAATCATAAAATTGTTTTGCAACAAAGTTCCCCTTCCCACAAGACTGGCATAAAATCATAGCTTGCTCCAATGACAGAGAAGCATTCAATGAATAAAGCCTCAAAGTGCACTTGGTCAGATGTTGTTTTTGTTAATGATGGTAATGACATGCAAAGAACAATACAAAAGATATTTTCTCCATGGTATGCAGACACAATAACCCCCACAATCAGAGCTGTATGATGACAAGACATATCGGGCTGTAACATGCAGACAAGATAAGTCCCAGCATGAAGGATTAATGATACAGGCTGTTTGTGAACAAAATCAAATTGCTTTGACCCGCTGGGGCAACAAAGTGTGAGGAGCTCTGATAGGCAAATATAAGTAAATTTGCACGTAGACTGCCAGACACCAGGGAGGATGGTTAATTGAATTTTATCTTTTAAATCTTCTTCTTCTAACAATAAGATGCTGTTTCCATACACTAATAACCTTCAGGGTGTGAAAGTCAGTGTGTGTCTCCAGGGGTTTGGCCAGCACAAGTGAGAGGAAAGACCTCTGACTTGACCCTGTAGCCAGCCGATAGCTGGACACCTATCAGGGGGCCTCACACCAACCCGCTGCATGTAAACATTGTGGTACTACACTGAACAGCACACTGACACAGGTCAGTGTGCCCTTTGATCAAAACACATTCACTCAGACACTCTTTAAATCTTATCTGTCTGTGATTGTGGGTGGTTTTGAGCAACTATAACCAGTTAGAAATATTAGATTTAAGTATAAATAAGTAAGTAGAATGAATAACCTCCAGCAATAAATCAGAGTTTCAGTGCTAATTTGTCTCATTCCAGTCATATATCACCCGCCACATACATTGTTGAACCTTCTAAATCTGCGACCAGGAATTCATGAGCAGTTGTTGAAGATGGTGGATCATTTTCAAACAGAAGGAGCAAAGTTGTTTGGATAAAATCAACTCTGTAGTGCAGTTTAAAGTAAACTCATTATTCCACTGTGGATTGGTCTATCAGTCCCATTGTCTTCAGCCAGTGGTATGCTATTGATCCAGATAGTCGAGTCAATCTAATCAATCAATTTGCAGCAGGCCAAGTGACAAGACACACAGGTGACAAAACAGAAGTCTGCAGTCTGATTGCTGGCTGCTCCATTTCATGAATCCTGATATTACTATTTGTTCATGATGATGGGGTTGGTTTATCTTACAAGAAAACATACAAATAAGTATATCTAATAAACTCGTCTTAGTATCTAACAGTTATCTGAACAGCATATTTAAAAATCCAGTTTTTAAGGCAGCACAACGTCATCATAGACAAAATAACTTGTTTTTGCTCTGTGAGAGCATCACTGAGTGCAGCAAAGGGATGTTAGGGAGCCTGTGGAATGGCGAGCTCCTATTGGCTGCTGTGCGCCTGTATAAAGAGCCGCAGTGGCAAATTCAATCAGATCAACTGCGGGCATCCTCCGCAAGCGAAACATCGGGACGCACGAAGATACAGGGACAATTTCTGGGTTTGTTCCTCTGTTTGTTCCTTCTGGGTTTTTTTTAATTTTTCTGCTAAAGAACTGGAGTTTTATTAACACCATGAAGGAAAGGAGAAATACACAGCCAATGGTGGTGAGATGTAAACTGGTTCTTGTGGGAGACGTTCAATGCGGAAAAACGGCGATGTTGCAAGTCCTGGCGAAGGACTGTTACCCAGAGGTATGCTTTAATGTGGCTCACGTGCTTGAGAAATGAAATCAACATCTATGCACATGATGCAGTTTTGTATTTTGTTGATAATGAGTGTTAACTTCTCAGAAAATAACTGAATGTGGCAGGGGAAAATAATCGGTGCGTCTGTTGCAGACAGTTTAATGCGCATTTAAAAAAAATAAAAATAAATAAACGTCCTTTTGGTTTATATTTACCGTATTATTAAAAAAACTAAATCGCATAAACTTTTTTACAGCATGATCAGTATAAATGTGTTATCTGTGCATTTTAAGTATTTATTAGCCTGCACTGAATATTTCCTGCAGCTGCTGTGATTCAAGTGATTGATCCGAATGTCCTCCAAATTTAAGATTTTCATTTAGCTCATTATTTGATTCAGTGCAGGTTTTTGTGTTGCAACAATTATGTAGATACATTCCATTACCTGTAGCTAACTGACTGACTGACTGACACCTCCCCACTAATGGCACCATGCTGCTAATTGTTTCCCAGACCTACGTGCCCACGGTGTTTGAAAACTACACAGCCTGTCTGGAGCTGGAGGAGCAGCGAGTGGAGCTCAGTCTGTGGGACACTTCAGGTAACTGATCACCTTTCCTCTGTTTGGCCTATCATGGCCTGCCATCCTACCTGCATCATTGAGGGAGACTGGGATATTAGGCAGTGCGCTGTGAATAAAATGAGCATGTGCTGAAAGGAGAGCTGCGCCTTTGAATTTGTTCTCTAGGTTTCCCTTTTTTGGGAGCATTGTCTGTCCTTATTAGAGGAAAGGAAATATAATGGAAGTGGTGTTTGATTACATAAATTCTTATGGCTTCTTTGTGTGCACTTGTTGAACTGCAGAGTCTCTAGATTTTCTCTTCTATCACCTGATGCATCTTTGCATGTGGCAGGGACTGACAGATCTACAAGTGCCTCCACCCCAGTATTCCTGTACCTAATGCGTTTCACTGGCAGAGAGACAGTGATTATTCCACTTAACTTGTTTTTCTTTGCTGACTTTGTGCTACATATGTTAATTTACACTAAGCGTGAAAAACAGGGTCAATGTGTCAGAGTGGATCTCCTCGGGGATCTGCTGTTTAGTGTGTTGACCTGGATACTGTGAACACGGGTCTACAGCACCTGTTTGATTCCCTTCATGCCCACTGCACAATGGTTTCTCTATGCAGCTCACGTTCCTGTCCACACTCGTGCTGGATGTGGCTTCACACTGGGTCGACATAGCTGAGAAACCTGCATGTCTGTACAAACAAATCCTTTACGTAACAGACCCACTTGTACACTTTTATGAGAGGATGCAGTATTTACTCCTTTCTCATACCCTCCCTGCCCCCTTATCCAAAAGCGGTAATAGGAAAGTAGTGACTTTAATTCCCTCCCCAGACCAAATCCTGCTTTTTAATCCCAGACTGTGGACCTTTGGTCTGGCTAGCAGGAGTGGGCCTGGTGCCGGGGAATGATGGGTGTACAGGGAGACGTCCTATCGGGCAGGAAGGTTTTCTGGAGCACACAGACATGAGGCAGCTCAGGAACTCTGGTGACCTGCATTCTCCTCCATATGCTGCGCTGGGTCACCCACTCAAACAGCATGATGCAGGGGATTAAGACTCTGAATAGGACCACTGGGCCACCCCTTCTGACTGACCCAAAGAGCTTGCGACGATTTCTTTCTTTTTTTCTTTCTTTCTTCCTTCCTTCACTCTTCTCCTTTCTTTTTGTGCTTTCACTTTAACAATATGCAGCTTTTACTCTTTGACTTCCATTCCCGTTTTCACTTCTTCCTGCTTGTTTTTTTTTAACTCAATCCTTCCCCCTGTTAACCCCCTATTTAGTCGCACCCTTGTTAACAGTGCACCATCTAAAATTGCACTCCTTAGTTTTTGGCTAACTTGCATCTGTCATCCCTTAACACGAGGAACAATACACACAAGTAATAAACACATACTCTAGTACAGTACAAAATATGATACAGTATATAATAGGCTTATAGGATTTATTTAAATACTTTTCAGTCTCTTTTCTCTCTGACAGGAGAACTTATGTCACCCCCTCCTCCTCCTCATTTCGCTTATAGATGACTCAGGCTTCTAAGCTATTTGTTGATCACACAATACAGTTTCGTCTTCTTACTGTAATTTGCTCTAATTGCGTGGAGTTGTGCCGCTGCGGCCCCGCCACACCGACAGTGTCTCCTCATTATTTCGACTCCCCTTCATTGATCCAACTGACCTCATCACCGGCTTCACATGGCAGGCAGCTCCTTCTTCCAGCCCTGCCATGGATTTACAGACCAAAATCAATCCTCTGGCTTTAATCAGCCTGTATGGCCCAATCGGACATGCAAGGGGAGAGAGGGGAGGGGAACACCGTCCAGTGGCTGTAACTCATGAATAGTAAATAATGTATCTTGTTATTGTGTGAGTAATTTATTTCAGGTTGAACGGTCTTGCTGATAAAGGCTTGGAGTTTTAGAGGGTGCTGTATACATTATTGTTTCTTGCATGATACATAAGTGAGATTGATTCTGAATGAACCCCAAATCCATTTAAGCCTTTTGAAACAATATGTATAATTGTAAAAGAGGGGGACAGTTAATAGACAATAACATTGTTAATGTTGTTAATGACTGCATATCAGTAATTTCTAATGGACACTCAGCGTTTCTGCATTTCAGTCTATTCTTTAGGGCTCTAATGATTATTTTCATTTTGATTATTCGTTCAATTTTATTCATGATAACTTAACATTACTTAAAATACCCCTATTTAGCATTTCTAATCAGTATATAAACATTTAACAAATGGTTTAGCACACTATATTGTAGTTAAAAGCAGATATAAGGGCATCTTAAATAGTTATTCATTGAGAGTATTTGTCAACAATTATAACTCATCATATGACATATTTAATATTATTAGAGCTGGATTTTGCTGTATTATATAATTCATTGTTTGTTTATTTAGCAGCATCTGAATTACTATGTTGATGATCAGGTAAATGTTTTAGTCAAACAAATCTTTCTGCTTCTCAAATGTGATGATTTAATGCTTCCCTTTGTCATAATTTAAAGTAAGCTGTGTATATTTGGGTTTTGGACCATTGGTTGGATAAAATAAGACATTTAAAGATGTCAACTCTGCCTCTTGGAAATAAATGTTTGTTTTCTGAGATTTATGGAACAAATGATGAATCAATTAAATGAGAAAATATTCGGCAGATTAATTGATCATGAATCAATCATTAATTTCAGCCCTAATCCAGTTACGAATGTATAGTTGTTGATAAATCCATTCATAAATGTACATATTTGCTTACAACTGCATTATAGTATCTTTTAAAGCATTATTATTACTTTTTTGTATACTGCTTGTAAATATTTAGGTTTGATCTCTTAATTCAAATCGTTAAATTGCTTGAGATATTTGTTTACAAAGATATAATAAGAGAAAAGTAGCTGGAACCAGGACATGGTTGGCTCTTTTCTCTTATGATTGGCTATAAATTATTTATCGTTTGTCAAAATGGCAATGAATAATTCTGTCTTGACTAAATCACTTAATTGACTAATTGTTTCAACACTAGTCTAGTTGTTAAGCATACATCATTTTAAAGTACTAGTCTTGATTAATTTAATCCAGCGGGCTCAGTGATCTACTAGAATTTAATGTTTATTGTATTTTTACCTTTGACTCTGACTTTCTGAAATTTTTAAACCACGTGTTGTTTGACTCAACTTCAAAATCCAGAGTGCGATCAGCTTTGACAGTGTCAAGTTACAAAGTAAGCTTGTTAATAGTTCAGTCATGGTGATGCTCAGGAACAAAGAGCTGTCCTCTCTGTCCCTGCAGGGGGCTTTAGCAGTGAGTCTGACTGGCTTTGGCATGTGAAACCAAGGAACAACTGTCTGAAGCAATGTAGTGTGTATTGTGGCTAGGGCTGTGTAGTCTGTAGTTATCGGCTGCAGCAGCACCACCACCACAGATCCCAGCTGACTGAGTGTGGGTGGAGGGGCAGAGCTGCTCTCATCCCCAAATCTGTGAGTCATCCCATCACTGGATCATTAATCTGTCTGACCCCTGCATTCTCACTGTCGGAGAGGAGTGTGCTAATGATGGAGACTAGCTATGTCACTCAGTTGATTTAGCACACATGCACAAAAATACACTTACTCATACACACACAAACACACACACACACACACACACACACACACACACACACACACACACACACACACACACACACACACACACACACAAAAGCAGATCCCCTCCTCCCCTCCCCCACCTGCATGCTCAAGGCCCGCCGCCTCGGCCTGTGAAGCCTACTTCCACTCTGGCCCAATTTCCACCTCGACACTTAGCTCTGGGCACCACACCATCAAGCCGAATGGAGTTTAGCTCAGCCGCAGGAATTTGGGTATGCTCTTTTCTTTTCCTTCCATTCCCCGGTTAGCCGGGCTCACTCTCCGTGTTTCATGCCTCAGAAACTCTCCATCTGTTGTGGAGGCATGCTGTTGAGAACAAGGAAGAAAGGAAACATTTGGGCCATGCTTAGCTGCGCTACATGTGCATTGATCTGTCTACCCAAGCCATTCTCCGGGTTGTTGCAATGGAGAGAAGGAGGGAAAGGAGGGAAAGCGACAGAGGCTGGTTCTCTGTGATATCAGACTGCAGGGGGTGAAGGATTAATGGCATAGGAGGGCTCTTTGTGATCTGCCTCAGTAGGATACACTCCTGCTTTCCCTCCTCTCTTCCTCCTGGCTTTTTCTTGCCACAATAGAAACAGCTATTTCTTCCAGGATTAGAAACTGGGTCCTGGAGTGTCGGAAGAGTGCTGCTACTGTACCCATGCAGCATGCTGTGGAGCTTCAAATCCTAATATTTACTCCCTCATTTCATTTTTAAAATATATTTCCTGAAAAGATGGGATACAGGCCTTCTGAATCCTGCATCCTTTGTCCAAAATAGAAGATAAAATCAATTTCTGTGGATGGTTGAGTAACAAAAGATACATCCAAGACATCCCCCTCTATCTCCAATCCCACTTGGCAGGGTAGCTAATTTGTCAGCTTTAATTGCAAAGGCTCTTGGACCCCCTGCACAGCTTTCTATTGATTGCTGTATTTAGATCAGTGGCCATTTAATGCAGAATCACACCCAGGTTCCCGGCCGTGTGATCCCCCCCTTGCAGGAGATTGAGAACATTTACAGAGTGCCCTGCCTCTGACTCTCCTAGATACTTCAGAGTCACAATACACACAGACTCATCATCCCAGTGGTGCTAATTGTTTTCATTTCAATGTGTGTCAATTTTCACAGTGAGCCAAGTTGTCTCGCAGATGAGCGTGGCTTTTCTACTCTAGTTCTAGGTGTAAAATGTGTTATGGCAATAAAGTCATTAGCATTCTTAAGGCACTGGTGTCTGTCCTCTTTGGAAAAATACAGTTGCTGTAAATCATTTAATCAGGATGTTTTCGTTAATTTGACTAATTAAGAGCAGAACAAAGTCATTTTTCTATCCAAAGGCGCAGAAACAGAGTTATCACACAACATACAGCGTGTCCCTTTGTTCCTCTGCAGCAATGTTTACTTTCTTCAGGACATTGAGCCCTGAGGAATTTCATCACAGATTGTCATTATTCTACTCACAGCGCTCGGCATCTGGCAAATTCGGTTTTACCCTTTGATAATGTGAAAAATCATTAAGTATTCATGAAACTGATCCATATGCACACATCCGTGTTGTGTGTGCTTTTTCATATGTATTCTTCTCATGCATTGTTTTCTACGCTGTAAATCAATTAGGGCTGTTGTGTAATATCTAATGAGTGATTACACAGACTGCTTTTGTTATCAGTAGCTATAAGGGGAAGACTGAACCCCTTTTGGGATTCACGTGGAGCCTAAAGTAAACATGTTAATCCCATTGAGCTGCTCCTCTTCTGTTTCATCTCATTGTAGATTGGGTTCACCTCTGGCTGCTTCCAAATTTAAATAGCAAATAGCGAGTGTATGTGTGTCATTAGGTGTGGTGCTGGTGTGTGTGTGTGTGTGTGTGTCTGTGTGTGTGTGTGTGTGTGTGTGTGTGTCTTTCTTTGTGTGTCTTTGTGTGATGGATAATTGTCTTTGGTTCCCAACTCTGCTGCAGAATGAAGGAATGTCCCCAACAGTGGGTGGGCGGGCAGTTTGTGGTGTAAAATGATTGATTGGCAGTTAAGGCGAGCCTTTATGGAGAGGTAGGAGGAATGCCTGATGTCGATGGTGGATTCCAATGCTGTTGCTGTGGTAACAGAGGGACTGGAGGTATTGCGTGGCGAGCGGAGGATTTTTGGGGGGGTGGGTGGCTTACTTAAGGATTCTGAGCATGAGTGGGAGCGTCTGCCTGCCCCAAGCCCTACCGTTCCACTTGCGTAATCTACTGCAAGAGAAGATCAATGAGGATTTAGAGCTCGATTGTCATCTTCTCTCCCTCTGAAATGCCAGCAGAGGATATAGGAGCAGGGAAAGGAGCAGTTTCAGGGACAGCAAAGTGAAGCTCAGCAGGAGAAGTGATACCGATTTCACATAATCCCTGCAGCTGTATTCTCCTGCTCTGCCTCTGCCGCTCTGCTGCTTTATCACCCTTTTTCCTTTGACCAAATGCCTGTTGTCACAGAAATCGATTCCTGAAACAATCTCCACTTCAAATAAATGTATCTTTAGCTCAAATCACATACATACAATGCTATTTTAGCCTGTGGAATTAGATGCCACACAGGACACAATTACTTAAATGGTTCTTGTAGCTTTAATTTTATTGTTGACCACATTTGCAACAGGTCATTTTAACAGTGTGTGTAAGCTACTGAGTCTTTTTAGAGAACAGCTCATGTGCTTTCACAGTTTGTTGCAATTTCTAACACAAAATGGTTTAAAAGGAAAACCACACAAAAAAATACAGCAGCGGGCCATGACTATCGACAGAAAACTTAAATTAGAACCATATAAATACATAACCATAAACCAACAAAAATAACCTTTAAATGTACAATGTATAATTGTAAAGGACACTTAATTTCAAAAAGTCTCACCAACCCACATGTAACATTGTCACTTACTTTCAAACAGATTTAAAATTAATCTTAAACCTGTACTATTTCTCTATTAACAAAGTACAATGGCATGGTGTGGCTTTATATATGCTAACACAGGAACATGTGTAGGATGTACAGTATTTCATATTGGTGGTTAGGGTTAGGGGCAAGATTCCTCTGAAAATGAGGAGAGGAGAGGAAACTTGAAGTTTGTAAGCATCTGAAATTTATGGGATAAATCTGAGGTGCCAGTATATGGTTTTCTTGTATTCTATCCACATTAATGACTCTCTTGTTTCTGTCCTCCAAGGCTCTCCATACTATGATAATGTGAGGCCCCTGTGCTACAGTGACTCAGATGCAGTTTTGCTGTGTTTTGACATCAGCCGTCCAGACACTGTGGACAGCAGTTTGAAAAAGGTAATAATTTCAGTACTTAACTTTACAGTCATAATTCTCTTTTCTAACCCACCTAATACCAGCAATTTCTTCAAATTGAGCTTGCTGTTGTGTAAGCATACTACAACAGTGTCTTTTTTTGTCCACAGTGGAAAACTGAGATTCTGGATTTCTGTCCGAGCACACGCATCCTGCTCATTGGCTGTAAGACCGATCTGCGCACAGATGTCTGCACACTGATGGAGCTGTCCAATCAGAAACAGACTCCCATCACCTATGAACAGGTGAGACAACACTTTGTAGTTTTTCCAGGAATATAGTCAATGAAGAATTAAAAACGAGAACAAACATAATGAGAATCCTGCATTGTGATTGCAGTGGTAAACTATAAATATCAGTAATTTGGTCATCCCTATTTTATCTGTTTTATGATGAAAATGGGGTCAAGAACATAAGGAGTCACCTGTTGTTACCCAGAAGTCAATGATAGCATCCCTCATTCTTTATTTAATTTTATGAGCCTGTAAAGGCGTTTCTTTCCCCTGACCACACACCAGCTCACACAAACAAGAATATTTTATTAAAGGAAGTTATGAACGGTACCCTTCATCACATAATTTTTTTCAAGGGTTCTGCAATGGCCAAGCAGCTGGGTGCAGAGGCCTACCTGGAGTGTTCAGCATTCACCTCAGAGAAAAGCATCCACAGTGTGTTCCGCACCGCAGCCATGGCCTGCATCAACAAGTTGCAGCCTCTCCCGAAGCCCAGCCCCACTCGCCGCCTCTCTAAAAGACTTCTCCACCTGCCCAGCAAGTCAGATTTGCTCTCCACCACCTTCAAGAAGGAGAAGACCAAGAGCTGCTCGGTCATGTGAGTGGACACCTCTTGGGTTACAGTCCTCACATGCGACCCCAAGCCCCTGCCTCTTTGGTCTCGGGGAAGGGGGGGTGGGCACGATGGTTTGATCAGGGCTTCCTGCTGAATCCTTCCCTCACCCCCCCAGAAACCAAACACCCCTCAGAAGAGGTGGACACCTCGCTGTCCACTTTCTCCTGAACCTTTTAGCGCACATTCATCTTTTTCCACGACTGTTCATCTTGCTTTCCAACAAACAATATCAGTCAAGGTTTTATCATCAAGCTATCATTTTTTCACCTGTAAACAGTATGCAACTACAATGGTGTTACATCTGTCTGATTTTACTATCTTTAGGCACATGTTGATTTTGTCCAAATTGGAAATGTGCAACGTGTAACGTTTAATCTTGTGATGTAAATGCCTCTCAGACAACTCAATGGATATTTTTCTAAATACAAAAATAAATCTAGCATGAAACCGTCAGGAATTAGCAAAATCCTGTACATCCCTCTTAGTAAGGTGTGTGAGGTGTGAAATAGCTTGTTGCTGGTGTCTCCATTTAGGCCTGTGAGAGCACAGCGATGTAGAGTAAGTAGTGGGACAAACCGCAGTAAGAGCTATTACATAGAGAGGTGTTCTCATAATCTCAGTGGTGATGAGAGCAGGAATATGAGCTATGAGTGTAGACAGCAGTCTAGACTGTATCAACCTGCATAGATTGATGCATGGTTATGTAGCTCTGGACAGGTCTGCTCCACAGGCTTTCAATGGACTAAGTGAAGGAGGCAGAGGAGGCTGTGTGTGTGCAAAATGACTGCGGAAATGAGGACACACACACACACACACACACACACACACACACACACACACACACACACACACACACACACACACACACACACACACAAATAAACAAATAAAACAAATAAATAAAAGGAAGTTTAGTTGAGCTTCTGGTGTCGCTGCTGTCACAACCTATTTTAACTTACTATTTTGGTGATGGGGCAGACACATTTTAATAAAGATGCTTTTGTTGTGACCAGGAGCATAAACACAAATGCAGAGCCGCTGAGTAATATTTATGAGACTGTGGCTGGTTATTGTTGCCAGTCAAAGTGTTATGAGGCATATTTAAAGACATGGGATAACGCCTACCTAAGTCAGGCTGACTGCTAATGGGAAACTCTGGTTTGAAGTTTCAAATATTACTTGGAAAAGATTTGTAGCATTGCATTGTTGACAGTTTTTCAACAATTCTCAAATGGTATTATGCAGTTTTGAAAAATGCCTTTCATATCATGTTCCCAGACGTCATGGAGATTTTTTCACTATTGTAATATGCCTGTGGATTTCTCTCATTTGCAACAATCCAATGTAGCACTCCCAACCTGACTTTACTCTTCCAAGATTTTGTGTCGCACACTCCAATAAGCAGCACTTACTGTAGGTTACAATGACTATGCCGCAAAAAATGGACCCTTTTCCTGAGCTTAAATCTTTAGCTTCATGGTTATGTGTGTGTGCAGCATCGATCTCTGTGCTTCTAACCATAAAGCAATAATGATTTAAGTGCTTGTGATGCAAGGTAACCCGTGTGGCAATAAAGACGCAGCTTTGTGATTACTGTCATGCTATAACACTCCATGGACATCCAAGTTATGGACTGAAACCATCACTGCTGTACAATGAGGCTGCTGATGTGTTTGCCCCTCCTCCACTGGTATAAAATAACATAAAATAACCAATGATAATGTTGAGCTGTGACTTAGATCAGAAAATGCTGGGAATTAGGGAATGGAGCTCTTTGAGGTAAACTTTGCTGTCAATTTTATATTATCTTAATAAAAATTATTGAGTCAGTACATTTGAATAATAAATTGCTTGTGTGAACTGACAGTGCAGTGTATACTTTTAACATTGGGAATCTACTAGGAAACCTTCAAAAGTCAAACAATCATATTGCAAAAAGGGCTAGTACGTGGGAAAAAAAGGGAAATAATGTGGGACTAAGGAAAACAAGTAATCAAAATGCACAGGCTGGCCCTGTCCAAAGAAAGATATTTTTCCATTGTTTTTTGCGTTGATGTGCATTAAGTTTTTGTTTATTTTTTTGGTATTTAATAGCATGATGTGAGTCCCAGTTTTGTTTTGGAAATATCTCCCTGAGATGGCTAATTTGGATTGCCCCTGGAAGTCGGAGGAAATTAAAGTGGTGATTTGCACAAAGGCTTCCAGTTCATGGTCACACACAAAATTCCTCGGCATTGCCTAGCAACAATTCAGCGTAGGTTCTTGTGTGGACAGAGAGGGTTGGCTCACAAGCAGACATCCCTGCATCCATTATAACAGCGTCAGTTACACGTTTATTGTCAGGCTTGTTCAGAAAAACACTTCTTGATATTGTTTTTTTTCCGGGGGGTTAGGGAGCTAACGCTAGCCCTTCTAAAGATGGGATAGATGGGCGGCTCACGGACCATGTCAGTTAATATGCAGCCTTTGTGTTGTAGTCAGTGTGTGGTACAATGGTGCAGTCAATCTCCTAAGCATGTCCTATTAAAGTTGTATGATTGTACATACCGCCTCTTGTTTTATAATCATTGTAAGACATCTAGAAGGATGTCACATGAAAATATTGTTGATGTGAATATTTATTTGGTAGCTATTTTTGCCTTTTTTGTAACATTTACATTTGTTTAAAATCTATTTTGGAAATTGATTTCTTTTTCTCTTTTTGTTTTTTGTTTTTTGCTGTGTTAAATAAAGCTTGCCCTGTGCGGCACCCTTGAATTGTTGTTCTCTTGTCATTTAAAGCATATTACACATCAAATATAAATACACAAACTAAATTAGAAACCACTCATCCATTCTCTGTGAGGATATTATTTAATACATACATAGATGACAGTGTTGTCACAAATTATCACAAGAATTCAAATATTTGCTTGAGAATCCATATAACAGGTGGTTTGATTACCATAATTATGTATTTATATATAAAGGCGCATATTGTATATTTAGATAATTACACCCATTTTATGCATCATTATGGTATACTGAGTTCATCAAACAATCACATAAGGTTGTTCAAAAGCTTTAAACATTTTGAAAATGCGGCTAAAATAGTTCATACCATCCTGTCATTATATAATGTCAGCACATTATAAAAAGTGTTATAATGGAAATGAACATATTCCTTAAGCAGTGTATCACTTCAATCATCTCTGTAGTAAATGAGGTGCTTATCTCTGCCGCTCTGTCAGTGCTTATAATTTCTTTAACAGGTTCCATGTCACTGCATGCATGCAGAGCATGTCTCTTTAAAGAAGACAAATTTAAATCAGGATGGATGGGGGATTACTGTCATTTTCTATTACTTCAACCCTAACATCATAGTCAATGATGATCAGTAAGTATGACAGACAGACTAATGACAGACAGGGAAAAGAAAGTTGTGTCAGATAAGTAAATGACAAATAATTAAAAGCATAATAAGAATGATATGGAAAAGATATATAGATAGATAGATAGATAGATAGATAGATAGATAGATAGATAGATAGATAGATAGATAGATAGATAGATAGATAGATAGATAGATAGATAGATAGATAGATAGATAGATAGATAGATAGATAGATAGATAGATAGATAGATAGATAGATAGATAGCACCTGGCAGGAGCGCCTTGGTAGCCGAGTGGTTGATGTGCATGCCACGTGGTGGCAGCTTCTGTGGTTTGATTCAGGCAAGGGACCTTTGCTGCAGGTTGTTCCCCACTATTTCTCCCTGTTGGCCCCTATGCCACTTACTGTCAAATAAAAGGCAAAACATGCCCAAAAATAAATCTCTAAAAAAGATAGCACTTGGCACACATTCATCCTGACAGGTTGTTGGAAATCTTTGTGGTTTCACTGTCTCTTCTGAAAGTGCTTCTCTCATCTGTCTTCAAACACACCACATCTGTTTGCTGCCAGCTGCAGAAGACTCTGAAACTGGCTTGGTGCCACAGAATGTGACAAATGCACCAACAGACCAAGCAGCCCATGTGCCCGCACATTGCCTCTTTTTTTCTAAGGCTACAGATTATAACTAGTGCTAATCAGCTCTATGCAGTGAGTGGCATCTGCAAGGAAGTGTTGACTGAACGCTATTGTTGTTGTTAGCTTGTACAAGAACATGTTGCTCCTGTTACTAAGGGCATGCTAGTCAAATGTGTGAACATGTCAGCTCTATCCCAAACACTCAATGATGAGAAAACAAGGTATTGAAATGTTTTGATGTCAGAGATGAGACTTCATCAGTGCTGAATTCATAACTTAAAGAATATGACTTGTGTCTTCCTTACACAGAACTACTCTCTGGAGACTGAAAACTTGATCACTGTTATTAGTCTTTGGAGCCATTTCTAGACAAACTAATATGCTCAAACTACTCATGGTGAAGGACCCATGTCACCCAGTGTGGCTCATTAAACATTTTTTAATAGGAGGTAGACGGGACAGAGTAATAAGCTATATCAGGCTTTGAATACACACACAATACTCGTAGGATAGGTTCATTGTTGGTTTGACTCTGCACATGAGATATGTTGACAATAAGAAAATTATAAAACATTCCCACCTTATTCTTTAACGTACATATACATCTTCAACAAAAAAGATGTATTTCATGGTGATATAAAAAGGCTGGGATCAGACAGGGAATCATTACTTCAACAAATTTTAGGATCAGGATATAAGGCATTGTTGGTAACTGTTACAAATAAGACAAAACACCAAAAATGTGTTTTCCACCTTCCCTGCAGCACTATTCTCATTAAAATGCACTTGGATGTTGACCTGTCTTCATATCAAAATTCAACAACAACAAACCTCTTCCTGCTTGTTGCTATAAACACTCTGCTGCCAAAAAAAGATGATTCATGGGACCTCACCGGGGTGATCACTGGAACACCTGAGGTAGAGACTGACATTGTGCACATGCAGGCATACACACTGGGTGTGAGGACATGTAAATGGGCCACATACGCTGCTAGTCGTAGTAAATTAGGCCAACATCTGGACAGGCACAGAGAGTTCAATTGCCCACTCAGCTGTGGCTTGTACCTCGAGGGCTCTGTTGAGGAGAAGTGGCATCATCATGGCACAGTCCAGTGAGCTTTTAGGATCGGCCCTGCCATTTTGGTAAGCCTTTACCATACACAGCCACCTTAGAAAAGTTCTTTGTCTCCTACACAAATAGTGGTCCACATTGACCAAGGATTAATTTGTCGCCATGGACAAAAAGCTGGAGGGGGAGGGCATTTACCCACACAAAGCCAATTTAATGGGCTGTAAAGCTCAGTGGATTAATTCTAATTCACACACATTTTAAACTAATCAGAATATCAATTCACATCATAATATTATATTCAAATGAGTGGTATCATTATTATCTTAGTGCTGACATTCAAATCAATTAATTAGAATCTAGAATGATGACATAACATGCACCAGTATTTTCCCAACACTTGCAATTGAAGTGATTATATTCTAGTTCAAAGGTATGTGCCACAGGAAAATAAAATAAAGGATTTAGACCTGACAGCTTGGTACAATGAGTCAGTGTTCAGTAGTGGACAGTGTTTCTTTGGGTCTCGACGGTGGCGTACAAAGGGTGATCTGAGGGGAGTTATGCAGCACTGAGTGGACAGCCCTCAGTGCTGTTGTGTAATATTAACATCATGTTCTGGGTCCGCAGATAACTGTCTGCAAGGACACAACAGAACAACAGCACATTGCAGAAGTAAGCTGTCACTTTATGTTTTCTGTGTGTGTGCCAGCAAATTCAAATCTGCCATATTGTCATCTTGGGAAAAATAAACTGTGCTCATGAAGCGAAAATTGTGCTTATCCATATACACGCATCTGTTCGGGTATGTGCTAATCTTTGATTACTGATGAGGTGTGATGAGGTGTCGAGTCCTGCGGTGTGCTCTCTCTTTCTCTCTCTTTCTCCCTCTCTTTCTCTCTCATACACACAGACACCAGATTCTCTGCCTCTGCCGCAGTGCAGGGCAGGGCCAGAATATCCAAACCCATCAATTTCCAATTCAGCCTGTTTTGATCACAAAAAGATGTAGTATAACAGCATTTAACAGGACATGATCAAAACATTCCTATTGTGTCATTTATCCTTTTTATCTTTACAAGCTACTGTAAAGGCTGGCCATAAAATCAAGATTTGTTATTTTCAGACTCACAGTCTCAGAGATATAAGAGTTGAGTGTCTATAGATTAATGACAAACTCAAAATATTCTTTA
Organism: Scomber scombrus; assembly: GCF_963691925.1. NCBI lineage: Eukaryota > Metazoa > Chordata > Actinopteri > Scombriformes > Scombridae > Scomber > Scomber scombrus. Next base: position 15,190,520 of record NC_084979.1, on the reverse strand, counting down.
TACACATTATTTACCTGTTGATGACTTAAAATGAAATCTACAAACACATCCTCTGCATCAGCATTTTAGTAACTGTCCATCTGAACAGATCTTCCCTGTGTATCTTCATGCTCACTGAAGACTAAACATTACATTGCAGCTCCTCCACCACCCCCACCTCTCTGCATGACCTCTGACCCTAAACTCCCTCCCTTGGCTAAACCTATGGCTCCCCTAAAGCTTTCTTGCCCTTGTGTTTCTCTGGCAGCACCACGAATGAGTTCAGTCAAATGTGAGCAATTGTTTAATGTTCCCAGCAGCCACAGTGGTGAAGCACAAGTTGTTCCTATGAAACTAAACTGTTTATTTTTTTGATTTTTAAAATGTATTTATTTTTAAGGAGTCAAGAAATCACTGTCTTGTTTTAGGACACATCCTTTTGTATTTGTCAGGATTATCCAAAAAACATGATTGTGGCGCAGAGTCATGTAAATTGGGGAGATTTGGGCTGGATGAGTAAACATTGGTTTATTTTAATACTTATATGCTATATGTGCATGTTAGCATCATCTCCTTCAATGTGTGTTTGCCTGATCTAATTTTTTCTCAGTCTTTTCCAAATATATATTTGATGGTATAAACCACTGAAGTTGTTGTTGTCATTCATATGGTACTGCCAAGGTGCAGCAGATGACAATTAACTGTTAGCTGTTGAAGCAAATTAGCACTAGCTAACTCTGTTTAAATACATTAAATGACAATGTACATGTTTAAAGGATGATTCTTATTTATGATTTATTAATGACATTGTAATAAGTCAGATGAGCATACTGGTTCAAACTCTTTTGGAAGAAAGTTTTTATAAACTGGATTTATCCTTTAACATTATAGATGGTCCCTTAGAAATAGATCAAATACAAGAAAATGAAAGTAATTTATAGTTTAGTTTATGTGTAGTATATTTATGTGTGTGTTTGTGTCTGTATTTTGCATGTTTCATATAGGAGTGAGTGCACTAATCGAAACCTTATATTCAAAATATTAACATCATAGACAAACATAGAAACAACACGCACAGGCTCTGGATCTTTTTCTTTGTGATCACTGGGCAACCGCACACAAAGGCTGAGGCGTGCTCTGCTCTGCACAATGTGACACTGTCTAAGCTTGAGAGGGCGAGGAGGAACACAGGGCTATACCCTAAAGACACACGCGTACACACACGCACACACAGACAGCGGATTTGGCAATGGGCCACATCCTGCGTGTGTCTGCACAAGCCAAAATAACATGTTGAGATCCAGTACAGCACCCATAAGCACTGTCCCCTCAGCTGCACCAGTGGAAAAATAAGCAGGGTGCAATGCTTTGTCCTTCATGCTCCCTGTGCTGAATAAAATGCTAGATTAGGTCAGCTGCAGCAGACTGAGTGCACAGAAGTGATAATTACTCCATAATTACACCATATTGTGTCCCTGCCATGTTTCACCACCACCATGTTACTTTTTACTTAGTGGTCATGTGTATAAGCACTAATTGCACACATCATGAGCCTGCTCTCCAACTCAGAGGAAAACATCAGCAGCCATTAAAAACACCAATACATTCCTCTAAAGAGAGCATGTCTCCATCAGCGATCACGATGCATGTATGCGTTTGCATGTGTGCAACTGTTATCCTTAAGGTCCCTGCAGCTATGAGAGAAGTATAAGCAGTGGGGGGGGAGGATGAGAGACAGACAAAAGGGAGGCCAAGGCTACTGCAGGCAGCACTCTGCTCATTTTTGTCTCTGCCACTCCTCTTTAGGGAACCATGGCTACAGGCAGGAGCATGTGCCTTTAGTGGTTTGAGAGAGTGTGAGGTGTGTGTTCAGCTTAGTCCAGGATGCTCACAGGACCAGAGGGCCCTCCCGCTGAGCAATAACTCTCCTGCTCTTGCCTGGGGGGGTTGGGAACAAAGAAATGAGGAGATGGGGAGTAAGCAAAGGCCATGGGGGATGGTGTGAACGGAGATGATGGGATATCTTCACTGGCTTGATACATTTTAGTATAAACCTCATCTCTATTTTATTTCAAAACAACATTGACTTGGGAGAGGGAAATGCTCCATGGTTTCCTTGCTGCAAGAGACAGGGACACTGGAGTGTTAAAGACTGGGAGAGAAACACTGAAGCTGGGCAATGACATTGATCCTTAGTGACAAGGGAGCTGTAAAAGCACTGAGAATACACACACTATAGGGATGTTCTTGCATGTACATACTCAAAGGGGGAACTGAAGCATAGAGCCAATGCATATTATGTAAGCACTGCATTGGGAAGGGGTCTTTGCTGCCTGGCAGCATCCACAGGAAACTAAAACAAGCAAAGTTGCAGTGAAGCTCAAACAGATAACTTATGAGGACACATAAGAGAAGCTAATATGGTCACTTTTTTACAAGGCAAGCAAGCTAACAAGGTTTTATTATCAATATAATGATTACATTGATAAATGATGTGCTGATCTACAAAAACGCCATTGCAGGGATTTGTTGTTATGACAACAACAGGTAGCACATCTGTGATAAAAGCATGTTCCCTTAATGGGTTTTTTGTTGTTATTTCTTTATTTATTTTTATTTTTTACACAGATGAATAAAAGAGAAAGACGTCCAATACATGGATTTCTGAAGGAGGCAGTGAAGCTGCACAGATGAGAAAATATTTAAATAACCTAACTGCACTGTGCCTCTTCGTGTCTTACAGTACAACAGAGGTGTCAAGAGTCTGCTGTAATATGAGCCTCATAACTGATTTACAGCAGTATGTTATCCCAGCACATGCAGTACAAGCAAACTGAAGCAACAGTATGATACATATGAGACACTTGATGAAACTGGTAAACATGAGTCCTGCCTGCCAGAGTCTGGCTGGATCTGGCCTTAAGCATTCTGTCAACCTGAGCCAACCATGGCTCTGCCAGCTCCACTGTGTTCAAAGAGCAGGAGCATGATTAGTTGACAGTCTTGCTCACTGTTAGACTGGAGTTTAGAAGGTCATGACATTCCTGTCTGTGGAACCGTCACACTTGTGCCTACTAAAAATTATGCAAATGACATATTCAAGATTGTGTTACTTTATCCCAAAAATGAGCAAATTCACAGGTCAGAGCTCACATTTGTCAAAACAACAGACTACAAAACATAATAAATGCCAAGCAATGGTTCAGCACAGAAAAAGATAATTTAAATCGTACACAAAATTATTTTGTTCAACATGTTTGGCACATAGAGTGTTAATATAAATGCCATCACCAATCAGTTTGGGTTCAGGTATACATCATATCCTGTAGCAAGATTTGCTGGACTGTACCTTGATGCCCTGTTTGGTAAAGAGGAGGTTGTGGGATTAAGTTGTTTTATGTCCTTATTCTCATTTTTATTTTATTACCTCCTCCACTTTCTCACATTGTTTTCACGCCATCATCAATAAAGCCAGGTTCTCTGTGTGAGAATGCACTTAAAAGGTAGGAAAGAAAGTACTTTGAGATGAAAGAGAAGTTTTTAATCAATGCACGGTCTAGATCCTGGAATACAGTCTGTTACTATGCAACACAGCCGCTCCAGAGATATTCCCGTGGAGGGTTTTCATCCGCCCTCTGTCTGTGTCCTCCCTCCCAAAGCTGTTTCTTCTTTTTCTTCTTCCTCTTCGCTTTGACTCACATATTCCCGGGTTTTTGATTCATAGCTGCTTGGGGTGGCGTCTTTGGTGAGTAAATATGCATTTTCTTCTAGAAGCTATCCTTTCTTCCTTGACTGACTGTAAAAGGCAGGAACAAGTATTCCACACCATGGCAATATGTTAATGACTTCTCCATCTCTCCATTAATTACTGAGATGACTTTTGATGTTCAAAAGAGCTCTTAACTGGAGACAAAATACTCTCCACTATTTACTTGTGTGTAACTTTTTTAAAATATTGTATTATAATATACTCACATTTCACTAATTGTTGATTGTTGGTGATATCTGATTTAATTAAATAATATTTTCAATATCAGAAATCATGAAATTAAGTAAGCAATCTGAGACTAAAAATGAGTTGTAGACATGAATGTCTGGCAGGAAATTAATTCAATTTTGAATATAAAAAATATTTTCCACAACGTAAAGCTTACAAGACTCAGGATTTCCTTATTCTATTGGGTTTGTGAAAGGCAACTTTAATTTTGATATTGTCCTGGCCTGTGGTTATAACCTTATTCTTAACTCTACCCTGTATTCAATCTTATCTAGGCTAAAAATGGGATACCAGTTGGCTTGTGAGAATAAAAATGTACCTTATGACTCACACTGATTCATATATCATATGAGGACATACACCAGTGGGAATGGTTACACACACACACACACACACACACACACACACACACACACACACACACACACACACACACACACCACTCTCAACTCTTACTATAATTATCTGACATGATTAATCTGTCTGTTTACTCTTATGATTCAACATCTAAAACTGCTGAGTGAGCTGTTCGTTGCCATAAGGTGCAGCTCTTCTGTTTGCTAATTGTACGAACTCCTGCTGAGCCCTCTGGAAGTGTGACGTCTCTACATCAACATACCACAGGTGATGAAAGTGCCCACCTCATAACTGCAGAGGATTTTTCTGCTCTCACACACTTAACCTTAAGATCCAGCGGTTAGAGACTGGTAATGCTTGTTGTGACAGTTCTGGTTGATCTTCTCTGGATCTGTATCAGGTCTCTGCCTGGATGCTTGACATGGATTTTAGTTGAAGAAACAGTTACAGCACATATCGGTAAATCAACTTTTTGTGTGGCTCACAATCTCTGCCAGCAGGTGCACTCAGCTTCCACAGAGAATGCTTCTTCTTTCACTATCAGCTTTTACACTTTGGCACAGCAATATGAGTTGAGGGAGCACAAAGTTTTTCTTGCAATAGTCCATATTTACATCTACGTCGTATATACCATTTGTGAAACCTTAAGAGCTGCCATACAGGTTGTGCCAAGAACAATTTTTATAATCAAGATGCTTTCTCTATGGAAAACAACAGGTTAACACTATCTAGGAGCCCAAGCACTGATAGAGGTTTTTGCTCCTTATATGAAATAAGTTTTGTACACTTATTACATTATCACTCTTTCATATTAAATAAAGGTTACAATACAATTGTTCCAAATATTACATTTAATTTGGGGAATCATGTTAAGTCACATGTCACATATGAAGTGTCTTGTAGTGTAACCACCATCAAAGAGGCCATTTGGTTAAAATTGTGAAGAAGACCATATAACAGGAAGTGGTTTTACAGAGAAGGACAGCTGATGATCACAACTGCTGCCTGATAAGGTTAGAAGCTCTTAACAATTACTCATAAATTGACATTTTTTTGGACTTGGCCAGGTTTGTTCAGTTTACATATCAAATGGTATGACCCCAGAAAAACATTGATAATTCATAAGAATTCATTAAAATGATTATTTACTTTTAAAAATACATTTCAAATATTGAGACCAAAGCCATGTGCTTACACAGGTGTCAAATATGACTTTAAATTAAATGTCAAAATTGTACAACTTCTTACATAATTATATCCTATTAAAAGCCTTTCTGTTAGAAGACAATTCTGTCAAATATATAGTAGATATATAGTAGTTTATTACACTAATTAAAGATGTATCATATAAAAAACTAGTTTTGAACATGTACATTAACTTTAAAATACCTAATTATCCAATAATTCATTTAAAGGAGAAATGTTACTCAAACATGACATCTGTAAAATATAATTATTTACATTTCTGCTATTTCATTACCATATGAACTAAACTAAAACAATCAAACTAAATCAATAAAAATGATTTTCCCCATTAGATACCATCTTCTAACAAGGAAAAAATGGCTCATCTCAGAGCATGTGTGAATACTAATGCTGATGCATGAAACAGCTAGGTGGGAACAATGTCTTCACCTGGCCTCAACCACCTGACCTCTTTATAATATAATAACACCATCTCTGAGCCAGAACATCTGCACTCAAGACATTCAAAGCTCATGACAGAGGACTGGAAGCAGTTCCAGACACGCATCTATTAAAGATACCTTTACCAACATTTTTATTGTCAGATAAAATAAATAAATATTCATCAATTGTATGCAAAACAATAGAAGACAAGTTATGAGTTGACTTGTGAGTTGTTGTTGTTGTCAGGTGCTTTTTAAAAAAACATTTTCTGTGATAGAACACATGAAATGTGTCAAACATACACATTGCAAAGAAAGAACTGTGTTGTCTGTTCCAGGGTCTACAAATAAAGCCTGCCACACAAAAGGATCCCTTCCTGAAACACAGTTCAAGTTAATAATAATCATCTATTTACAAAACAGTGTAAACCTAAAAACAACTTATAATGAGCATATATAAATGTATATATAAATTAATATATGAATGTATAACATGGACTTTGTCTTCAGTCTCACATACATCACACAGTAAAGTGAGAGTATGTTCTCTTCATAGAGAGTGAACATCAGGAACAGTTTGCGCTGGGAATCATGAATATTACACTGTAATCTGTGTAATTTCTATCCCTTGTTTTAGCTTAATAGCAAAACCTTTCTTTCAATTGAACTCCTTGTATGGCACACTGATTTGTATGAATGAAGAGATAAAAGTGCTCATTGCTATTCAAATAGTCCCATGTAGAATATGCAATGCTTTAAACACAATTAAATTCACTGTCACTAAACTGAGAGATTATTTTAATACCTGTGGAAACACGATGCACCAATGTCTTAACCAAGACTAATTTCAGTGAGTTATAAAAATAAAAAGCTATTTTTCCACATCCACTCCACTACTCCTGTTGCAGTTGCACAGAATAAAGAAAAGCATTGGTTGAGTTTCTTGTTTGTAAAAATGATAGAAAGGTCATGCTAGTTGCCATGACAGCCACAGCTAATTGCTCTTACATGAGGCAGTCTGAGAGTGGATGGCCAAAGCTGAGGACGCAGACAGGAAGGACAACAAAGGAGTTTGGCATTCTTCAATGCACCCAGATAATATTTCCTAGACTGCATTTTCAACTTTAGTTGAATATTTTAAGTTGCTGCACAGCCGTGTACTGCGGTCTTGAGGTTGGGTATTATGTGTGATATTAACATATAAGCATGATGACAATGTTGTTCCTGATTAAAGTTTGGAGAGGTAATTACTGGAAATGGTTTTAATCTCTCTCACAGAGGGCAGATAATGGAGGTGCCATCCTCATATCATGGAGAAACTCGGCTGTCGCTAATGAAGAACAGCTTGAGCGGAGCCTTCAATCTGTGATGCTGACAACCCAGCCAAAGACCCCAATAGTTGCCAGCTCTGCCGTTGTGTCCTGTTGGTGAAGTAAGTCAGTAAATCTGTCTGCATTACTAAGAAAAGCAGAGGGACTGTTCTGCTAAATCAGGCGGACATAAAGCCATGTAGCCCCGGCTATGAATCAGAGAACAGAATGTGAGAAGCTGCTTCAACAAACACACACACACACACACGCTCATGTATTCACTTGTGTGTATCTGCACATACTGTATGCAGTCAAGGGCACACAGACAAAAGCCACAGAAGCACAAGCACCCACACACCCACCTTCACTTTGCTGTTCTTAAGCAAACAGCCTTAGGCACAGTGAATGAGCATGTCAGCGTTGTGGGTTGACATTCTGTCACACAAAGAGTGTGTGTGGAGACAGATGCCTCCTCAGCCTTCTCCTGTCCATGTACGTAACATTCAAACACAGCCTGAGATGCCCTTGTTTGTCCTTAATGATTTGGATACAGATATTTTTTGATTCAGGAAAGCCAGAGAATCTTTATCCCTGTCAACACCAGCATTAAAAGAGGAAACTGGGTGAAGATATAAAAACCCCCCAAAAAAACATGCCTTCAAAGGTATGCAAAAGTAGGCTATGTCTGGAGGAGTTCATTTCAATGAAGGGAGAAGAGGAGAAGCGTACCCTGCACCCCAGATAGACAGGTGATTGGGTGGTTTCAGAAGCAGAGGATGAGAAGATGAGGAGGCAGGCAGACAGGCAGGCAGGCAGGCAGGCAGGCAGGCAGGCAGGCAGGCAGGCAGGCAGGCAGGCAGGCAGGCAGGCAGGCAGGCAGGCAGGCAGGCAGGCAGGCAGGCAGGCAGGCAGGCAGGCAGGCAGGCAGGCAGGCAATGTGCCAGGGTTCTCCCTACAGCCAGAGACACTCTAATTAAGGAGCAAAGTGGGTAGAGGGGGCGAGAACAACAGCTCTGCATTGTCACATAATGATTTTCTTATCATCTCTAGTACAGGAAACACTGCGCATCTTTTGCGTATCTGTTGGTCTCTAAGGAGCCACTCCTCAGCGGCCGTCTAGTCACACCCAGAGACATGAAACCAACATAGTCTCGTTGCTATTTTCAGTGCCTGATGGGAGAATTATTCAAGTCGTCCTGTCACAACAGCGTACAACCTCATTTGATGGAAATGAATGAAAGCAACTACAGATTAAACTTAATCCATACGCTGAGTTGATTTTCACTCTGCCATCAATCCATTTCATAAGGAAGCCTTGTCCATTGGCCATTTACAGTGATGCATGTTTAATCCACCCATAATATGGCACTGTATAAAAATTAATACTTTTTTTTATCTGTTTTCCGTAACTCCTTGCATCTGTCCCCAGATGTCCAGATGGACACTGGTAGGTCAGGGAAATACCTGCGGTGCAGGGCAAAGAGTCATTCAACATACATATAAAATCTGGCTCCAAAGCTTCACTTTAAAAGTGAGAGTGCAAACACAGCACGGTAACAGCTACAAGCCATTTTATTGCAGTATATTAAAGAAAATTAATGTCCTCTTAGTCTTTCACATGGAATATTTAATGTTTCAGGGTCGGTTATATCCACTGAACTGAAAGCTTTAATGAGGAGAAATGTTTGAAATTCAACAGTACTTCTATGTATATTGCATATTTTCAGTGCTTAATTTTTCTCCTTCTCTCTCATTATTTGTTCCACTATTTAGCCAGACATTTTCCTAGTTCTGTTAAAATGGCTAATACAGTGCATAGTAATATATGACAAGAAAACAAAACAAAACAAAACAAAAACTGTGCAAATATGTAATGATATGTTCATGGAGTTACAATGTGTGACGCCATATGTGCTTTCATTTTACACAGAACTACAGCAAGGAAAGGACTGACAGATAAAAGTAATAGGAAACTGATGAAGGAATGAGAGAGAAAAAGGAATGATTATGAGAGGGGGGTGGGGGGGGTTGTACATTTAACCAGCAGACAGTAGGCTAAATGTGACAGTATTGACAGTACATGTGAGAACAGCAGATGCCCTGAGATCGTAGGCCACAGAAATGCCCCTATAGCCGCTAAACACAGAAGCACTAAAGAGGCCGAGCTGCATAATATAGGTTGAAGGTACTTCCTCATTACATAACTCAAAGATCAGCTGGATATCATTCATGTTCAGTCGTAACTTGGTAAATGGGTCCTGACCAGACACAAAAATCTCATGAAAAGCAAAAAACGGGGCAAATGCGCCTTGCTTTGCTGAATGACGATGGATTTGAGACAAAACAATTAATAGATCATGTCTGTTTATTTGTGCCAGATATGTCTAAGATACTTGTTACACAAGTGCAGATATACTGCATAACCTGAAAATGACCTCAATTAAAAAAGAGGACTGGTTTGTTTGTCTTTATCAATCTCTAAATTGAATCTGCCTGCCTTTAGAAATCCAGAGATGATCATTTGATAGTGGTCAAACAGAAGGTGAAATCCGTCCTCTCTGTTGTACATACAGCGTGGCTACTGCTGCTAAAACTGCCCATAGCACCATAGAAACACATGACTCATCATCTATAGCAGATGCTTTGCTCCTCTCACTGTGCAATGAGGTTTGGGAGGTGCTGTGGGACTATGGGTTTATGATGATTATACAGCTGCATACCAAGCAGACGCCTTCACACGGTTGTCTTTGAGGGGAGTATCTCCCTCTAGTGGCCCAGAGATGCAAAAGGCAGGATTCAGGCTCTCCTGAAACGTCTTCTCATCAGTGAGATGACTGATGTCATATGAAGGTACAAAATAAATCAATGTGGTATTACATTTGTTTGTTTTATAATTACAAAGGATGACACTTAAATTATAGTTATTGGTGGAAAATTCATGAAAAGACCAAAACTAACAACTATAGAAGTTGGTTTCAATACTTTCTGACTTCTTCAGCCTTTCTTTGGCTCTCACTCTCAAACCCATTCATCCCTAGTGACAACATACATCTTTAAAAATGTGTCACACATAGAATTTTCATTTTTAAAACTGAAGAAGCAGTACATAGAGCACTTAATACTTTCAGTGGCAAGTTTGGTGCATTAGTGCAATGTGGTATCAACTAAAAAATAAACTACAGTGCTTGTGTTCATGGTAAACCACTGATGTGTTTTTATTAGTTTTTGGACAACAGTGGAGCTCTGCGGCACAAAGGAATAAGGTGCTGTATATCATGCATTGGCTACACAGACAAAGCTTGTTAGCAAGATCTATTCATTGTTGGTTTTGGTCTACTCACAGGATTTGCTGCTTATAAGAGAAATATATAGAGTAACACCAGACTATCTTTTGATAATACAATCACTACGTCAAATGTCCATTTTAAGTATCTCACTCCATATAAGTCGAGCTTGAAATACACAACGGTAATGGTGCATTACTGCTGCAAGTTCAGAAATGTGTTACAACTAAAGCTACGGATGCAAAATTGCAGATGAATGGACAGTTGTCACATATTTTCACATCATCAGGACATGTCACCACAGTATATATAAGACACAGCTAGCAGGCACTCTCTGTCAGATGCTGTTTTATTCTGCTCTGCCCGCCTGACCCTTCTGGTTTAGTTAGGGGTGAGTTAGTGAGTCTTTTGTGACTGTAAGCCAGAACAACTGAGACCGCTTTTAGCCTCCTACAACTGCTTTAAGGCACCAGACCTGTTATCCAGAGATACAAAGGTGAGACATACATCACTGAAATGTATTCTAATGATTAATACAGTAACTCCTTATACTAACCTACTGCACTGTAACTTTTGGTTTCTTTTACACACAGACTACATTTAAAGGGTTTTTCTTGCATAGTCAGTTAAAAAATCTTTGGGAAAAGCCACTAATCTCCATGTCATGCCAGGTACATGCTTTATCTATTCTCATCTTGATTACTCAGGTATCAGCCAGGGCTACATTTACCATCTCCAGTGGGTTAAAAACGCTGCTCCTTCACTTATTATTAGAACAAAGAGGCATTGTTAAAATCCACTGTTAAAATGTGCATTTTAAGGCCTAAAATGGACTTCCATCTACATACATCTCTGACTTACAGACTTGTATGTGCCATCTTTGCTTCTTTTAAATCTCTTCTCAAAACCTTTATCTTTGTAAAAGGTTTTGGAAATGTTTGATATACATTTCATTAATTTGTTCCTATTCATTTTATTGTCTCTTCTTTATCTGCCCTGTTTAGTTTTCTTTTCTTTTTCTAAAGCACTTTGTAACACTTTTAAGAAACATGCTGAATAAATAACATTTATTATTATTATTATTTATGTCTGTTACATAATAACTCAATATATGTGCATCTTAAAGTGTCACTGATAAAGATCCCTGCTTGAGGACTGCAACAGGTGCAGACAAGAAATAAGGACCTGTGTTTCAATACACAGTATTAAATCTATTTGAAGGATGTCCTCTGAAAGTGGGAGTCAATCATCCTCTGTCACTCCTTTAAGACGAAGCTCCTCTTGGACCCTGAACAAGTATTCTGGATCTGGGTATCCAAAACTGGAAAGGAAAGAGACAAGCAAGCAGAAAATGTTTTTTCTCTGAATCAAAAACACACTTTTTAGTGTATTGAACCTTTAAATGCATCAAATTAACATTGAAAAGGTTATACTACACCAACATTTATAATATTTCCTCAAGATTTTTGCCCAACAGCATCAAAAAGATATTCATGCAGCCATAATCATAATGCATGTTTGTGTTTTCCTGTATTATCTCAATGCTTTGTATTTTAAAGCATGTACTCCCTAAATGATATTTCTGTTTATCCACTATCGTCCCTTTGAATAAACATAGGTTGGTATTTATTAAGACTACATCTGATAACAGGCTATGTTATGTTAACTTGATTAGAGAAGCAACAATTAGTTGATTAATGGGATAGTCAAATGATAGAAAATGTATTGGTAACTACTTTGATATTAAAATGATTGTTTTAGTCATTAATTAAGTAAAAATGCCAAACACTTGCTGGTTGCAACTTTTCAAATGCAAGGATTTTAAGCTTTTCTGTGTCACACATAATGATAAAAATGGAATGTCTTTGGATTTTTGACTATTGATCAGACAAAACAAGATAGTAAGATGTCACTATGGCCTCAATGAAAATATAACATTTTTCACAGTTTTCATACATTTAATAGGCAAAACAATTAATCAAGAAAATAGTCAGTAGATTAATTGTTAATAAAGGTAGTCATTAGCTGCAGCTCTTAACCTGATAATCAGTCTGAATGATCATGAGTATAGCTTCCCTCTTTGAACTCAGTGGTCTGAAGCTGCACTGATGTGATAAAAGAGAGACACAGCTGCTCACATAAAACGTAGCGGTTTGATCACAACACAACGCTGTACTGTGCATACCATTGTGGACCACCTCCCATGCTGGTCTTGTGGTGAATGTCATTCCAGGTGATGACATTGTTGAGGCCTGTGGTGGCAGATCGTCCAATGGTGAAGGTGAGTCTCCTGTCAAAGGCTTTCCTCAGCAGCTTCAGGACTTTCTCTCCCTCCTCACAGGCTGGCAGGTAGGCAGTACGGGAGGTGCTGCTGTATCTCACACCAGGGTTAGGGTGCTCAGGCTATAATGTGGGAAACAGCAGGTTACTGAATGCTTAAATCAGCATAATATTCCTCTCATAATTGTGGTAATTCAGCTTTTCATGACCAAAAAACTGATACATTTTGAAATATAATTTGTGAGGGGGATTGTGAGGGGGTGCTCAGTCTCTATCCCCCTGTAAGGAACCAAGCAAGGAAGATGTTCTTCTTTCTTCAACTTCTCAGAATGGTAGCTCATGTTGGGATCACATCTGAAACTTTAACATGCCTTCAGTGTTGCACAACATTCAAAAATAGTTCCTCTCTTATTGTCCCTCTCCTACACGCACACTCCTTTCTCCTCCACTTCCTGACCTGTAGACATTTTTGAAAACTGGATTGGTGGCTATTTTTTTGTTTGTTTGGTTAATCAAAAATGAAACCACATTTTAATTTTTATTATTTGCTTTGGGATGTTCATCCCTTCTGGTGCTCTATAAACATAGATATGATATGATGTGTGTAAGTACTCACTTTCTTTCTCACATACACAAGACCATGGTCACTTTTAGGGACAATACAGAGACTTACATTCATTTCCTATGCCCTAACTTTAACCTTTACAACTTATTGCCTAACCCTGACCCTAAACATAACCACTGACCTAAAATCCACCTTTTTTCAACATGAGGCCACAGTTTTTGTCTCCAAATGGACAAGCCATCCCCAATTAACTAGTCCTAAGTCTGAAATTTGTCCCCAAAAGTAGCCTATGATAGACCACATATGAAAACACAATGTTCCTGATATATTTCCTGGCACAGTTAGGATGTGCTTGTTTCTTTAACATGAAAAAAGAAGCTTTAAATGAGTTGGAAATAGAAGTATTGTCGCATATTAAAGGTGTTGTGAGGTGAGCTGTAATTATGAGTCCCATCTCTATATTAATTGATAGAAAATTAATCTGAATCTATTTTGATAATCAATTAATAATTTCAGTATTTTTTCACTGTGAAGATTTCATACTTCTTTCTGTTTTTTTTATCATGATTAATTTCAGTACATTTGGGGTTTGGACTATTTATAAGAAAATGACATGTGACCAAGTCACATTGGGTTTCTAAATGTATAATGAAAATAGTCTTTAGTTGCAGACCTCTAACATATTAATTAAAATATTATCTGAATTTGTAAAGCCTATTCTTTTGTAAATATTAAAACTGAACATCAATCATTACACCAAATAATCATTTTTCTCAAAGCATATTTCCATCACTATATTGCTCTACAATTAGGTGAGTTGTGGGCAAATCATCATAAAATGAATCAAGCACATCTTGTCCACCTCCTCTTCATCAGCCCATACACTGTTTCTATGGGAACAAAGGGGACGCATCTCTCTCCACAGGATCCCCATCATGCTGTGCATAGATAAATATGGACAACGCCTCTCCACTTTCTCCCGCTGTCCAAAAGTGAGGCCAAAAGATGTCGTTCCACAGAGGTATCAGATGCAGGTAGAACAATTTGGTGGTGTGTGTCGATAGTAAATTATGATAAATGTTTATGGTTTTAATGCAAGAAACATCAGGCTACAGTCCTTTAGTTTCTGATAAAATGTGCTACAACGACAGACAAAAAAAATTGATTGTAGGATTTATGACCTGTTCTGCAGCCAGCCACCAGGGGGCGATCGATATGTTTTGGGGAGCTGTCGTGCCCATCAATGATACCACCATATCAGCCTTTAAACCTACATGTTTTACTGGACAGGTTGATTTATAGCAGCAGATTGGATGTAATGATGATTGCCTTTAGGTGCGCAATGGTTGGCTGACGAATAAATGTTTTGGAGGCCATTTTATTTAATCCGGACCGATGATAGCTCTTAACAGAACCAACACTGCCCTCTGGTGGTCATGATCGGCTAAAGATATAGAAAGTAGAGTAAATTGCTTTTATGTGGGTAAAACCGTCAGTCTCACCCCTTGTATCCCCGCTTGGAAACTGTAGAGTATAGTGATGGAGCCGCAGTGCTCAAAGCCAGGCAGACCCTGCCAGCTGTGCGTCACCGTCATGGTGCCCTGCGGCTGCGTGCCCGTGTACACTCCGTGGTAGGTGTTGCATATCGGACAAGCGGGCTTTAACTTGAAAACCGAGTCGATACAGTCAGAGCAAAAAGAGTGAAGGCACTTTAATGTTTTCTTCTCCCGAATTGTGTCCAAGCAAACGGGGCAGTCCTCCGTACTGTTGGGGACCACAGAATGTGTGTTTGGTTCGGTTTCCATCATTTTTCCGGGTTTGTGACGGGTTTGTGACGCATCCTATACGGATGCAGATGGGTTGGTATCATAGACGGGTTGGTATGCCTTCTGAAATAGGTATGTGACGTCAAATAAATAAATGACCTATTCATTTCAACTGAGTGATCCGTATCCATGTACAAGGAGGTGGTGCAAACACTTTCCACTGACTGTTTGGATTTTGTTAATGGTGTCTGACATGAAAATTTAGCCTAGAAATATCCTCTATATAGACTCATTCATATTAAAGGGAAATTTCAAGAAACCAGATGACTAAACTCTAAAACATTGATTTTAAATCTGCCATCACTCCCACATGGACCATCGACTCTTTGGATACACAAACACTAGACAACTAAGTTAATATAGGCATTATAGGCAAGGGCGCAGCCAGGGATTTTGGGCCCCATGAAAAGATATCACATTTGGCCCCACCAACACACACAGGTCACGTCAACCGTGGGCAATTTCTGTAACAACACCTCTACCTGTGTAGGCTTGCAACTCTCTTGTAGTCCAATACTAACTGTACGATATTCACTGACATTGAGCTGTGAAAATATAATACTGTGCAGACATGCATGCAATATACAAATAAAGCATTAGTGTAATGTGTTTGTTTAATTGTAAATTAAATATTCTATAAATGTCTATTATCGATGATATGTTAATAAAAAAATTAAGTCATTTTCTAAGATATTTTTAGGACCACTGTCAGTCACAGGCCCTTAGAATCGTCGTAACCTTTCACCCCTTTATGGCACCCCTGATGTGACGGCCCTGGGCCTCTATGGTAGAGGGGATGGTCTGCCTTGCCTTCTACTCCTGTGTTTCTCTCTTCCCCTAGATGGTCTGGTCCCTCCCTCCTCATCAAGTGATTGAGATCACCTGTTGGGAGCCTTTTTAAATCCTGGCGTGCCAAGATGTCACTCTCTCACTCTCTGGCCCTCCTGGAAGGCTGGTGCCGTTCAGGCTCCTTATGTTTAGTTTAGTTTGTTTTATTGCGTTAAGAAGTAGCCTTGGTTCATGTTATTTCGATGTTAAAACTATTGTTTGATTCATTTTTGTTAACTTTAATAAATTACTTTCATTTGAGCTCTTGCCGTGTGGTCCTCCCTGCTTTGTTGTGCTCTTAAACGAGCTGGGCATAACAAGTGGGGGCTCGTCTAGTTAGAACCTGGGGAAGGTTATAGTTTCTGATAAGTTTGAGCATTTGGCTTTGGTTGGGAGGCCCACCGGAGTAGTTCTTTTGTTTAGATGGAACCGGTAGAGTTTGAGACTTTGCTTTAGTTTTTCATGGTGTTAAACTGCATGTGATCGGTGTAGCCAAGAGACTGGTAAGTTTGGGTTATGCGGTGCATAGCTGTGGGATGGTTGTAGCTGAGTAGCTGGGCTATTTTTCTGTCTGGCAGGAGCATTTTCTTGTGTCCCCCAGGTAGGCTGTAGCAGCAGTTATCTCACAAGGAGAAGCTGTTGGTTTGTTGTTTTCAGGGCTGTTTGTTATTTTTGTGTGTTGTCCGCGCGGCTGGCAGCATTTGGCTCGGGAGCACCCCTAAGTATTGGCTGGGGGCAATCTGCCTTCCCCAATACAGACGGTTTGTAGGTGCATAAATACCCACCGCCAGTACACACATGAAGACTAGGGAGCAGTTAGTAAGTTTGGGCTAGGCAGTTAGGAGGGGGTGCTCCTATCACTCATCATCCCTGCGGTTGTGTGCTGTGTGACTCAGGCTGCCTTGTGGTTGTGGTTGTTTTTTGAATAGGTTCAGGTATTTAACTGGATGTATTTTTTGATAGGGTTAATGATGGACACTGGCAATAGTAATCCGTTGGTCTCTGAGTTTTTGGAAAGACCAGCTCGCAGTACATTAGCTCAGTTTAGAAAGGCAGATCTACTTGAGTTGGCTATATTGTTGGGATGGTCAAAAACTGATCAGGTGCCACGGAAGGTAGAGCTAAGGGACATCGTGGAAGGGTTAGCGGTGTCGGCCAAGCTTTTGGAGGTGGTTCAGGTTCCAGTGGCTCCATCAGTTTCTGAGCTTTTTGGTGGGACTTTGTCTTTTGACCAGTATATGCAGTTGGAGAGGGAAAAGGCAAACAGGGAGAAAGCGAGACTACAGTTTGAATTGGAACATGAGAAGATCAGAGCTGAAGTGGCCTTGGAAAGGGAGAGATTGCAGGTTGAGCAATTGAAGCTAGCGCTGATAAGGGACGGTAAAGCACAGGAATCGTTGTGGACTGGAGGAAGAAGTGAGTCTGCAGGGGGGCGTAGTGGTTTGGATATTGCTGAGAGCTTGCGTATTCTCCCGAAGTTCGATGAGAAATGCCCCAGCAACATTTCAGCGCCTTATGAACAGGGTTTTGGCTGGTTTGTCTGGGTGTGCAGCATATTTGGATGATGTGGTGGTGTTCAGTGACACCTGGGAGGCCCATGTTCAACGTTTGCAGGCAGTGTTTGACAGGTTGGTTGACGCAAATTTGACTGTGAACTTGACAAAGTGTGAATTTGCAAAAGCGACAGTGACATATCTGGGTAAGGTGGTAGGCCAAGGGGTAGTTCGTCCTGTGCAGGCTAAGGTGGAGGCGATCGCTAAATATCCTGCACCAACATCCAAAAAGGAACTGATGCGGTTCCTAGGGCTGGTAGGGTATTATCGCAGTTTTTGCTGAAATTTCTCCACTGTAGTTGCTCCAATGACGAACCTCTTGAGAAAAAATACTCCATTTATCTGGTCTCCATACTGTCAAGTGGCTTTCACGGGTGTGAAGAAACTGATTTGTTCTGCTCCTGTCCTTACAGCTCCAGTGTTTGACAGACCTTTTAAGGTACAGGTGGATGCAAGCAACATTGGTGCTGGGGCTGTTCTCCTGCAGGAAGGGGTGGGGGGAATCGAACATCCAGTTTGCTTCTTTTCACGTAAGTTTAATCGTCACCAGTTGAATTATTCAGTTATTGAAAAGGAGACATTGGCATTGATTTGGGCACTAAAATTTTTTGAAGTTTATGTTGGTCCATCATTGCCGGTGACAGTTTATACAGATCATAACCCTTTGACTTTTCTGTCTACTATGCAGAATGGTAACCAGAGGCTTATGCGCTGGTTGCTATTTCTCCAGCCATATACATTGCAGGTATGTCATGTGAAAGGTCGGGATAATGTGATGGCTGACGCATTGTCTCGAGCTCCTGTTTGATGTACCGAAGACCTTTTTCAGTAGGGGTCTTCGTTTTATGGGGGGGGGTGTGACGGCCCTGGGCCTCTATGGTAGAGGGGATGGTCTGCCTTGCCTTCTACTCCTGTGTTTCTCTCTTCCCCTAGATGGTCTGGTCCCTCCCTCCTCATCAAGTGATTGAGATCACCTGTTGGGAGCCTTTTTAAATCCTGGCGTGCCAAGATGTCACTCTCTCACTCTCTGGCCCTCCTGGAAGGCTGGTGCCGTTCAGGCTCCTTATGTTTAGTTTAGTTTGTTTTATTGCGTTAAGAAGTAGCCTTGGTTCATGTTATTTCGATGTTAAAACTATTGTTTGATTCATTTTTGTTAACTTTAATAAATTACTTTCATTTGAGCTCTTGCCGTGTGGTCCTCCCTGCTTTGTTGTGCTCTTAAACGAGCTGGGCATAACACTGATTATAGGCATATTTATGCCGCTGATATTTAATAGCCTTTATCTGTAGAATTGAAGTAAACATTTATTCATAACTCAACCTTTTAATTGTAAGTGAGTATACCTGTAATTTATATCACCCACAATTACTGATTGATCCCTGAAATAATCTGAATGTGCAACTAAAAGCAATAGGCTAAAACAGGTGAATATGTTCCCATTATTAGAGCGTCAGGGTTTTCTTTGACAGTTTTTTGGTAATTAGCTGATAAAGTATTGCCTGCAGCTGTGACCAGGAGGAAAAATACCAATTTGGGGAGCAGAAACTTTATCATTTGTAAAACCTTTCAAGTGGGTCTTTGAAGGTTTCAATTAGTATCAATTACCTTTGCTAGGGCATCATTAAGTCTCATTATATAAATGAGTGAAATCTACTTTTGTAGGATGTAACATCCTGTAGACATCTATAAACCACAACATTCACTCATGTTTTTAAGAGCTCTTCCTTCTTTATATATCTCTTGAGGGGCTGTAAGATGATTCAATCATTGGCATCTGTATATGCATTCAAATCTCTGAATAACACAGTATGATATCCTACAATTAATAATTCATGTTTCCTGAATATTTTAACTTTCATTGCCTTATTGGAAGTGTATACACACTTATAATTCTCATTTTATATGAGCATAAAAAAATTAAAAATCAACTAATACAATTCTCCCTAGAATAATGTCTTTATTTTTGATCATTTCGGTTTCATTTAAAAAAATATACCAATTCTGTAAGCTTTCTCAAAGCCAATAGAGATAATAGATGTACTTATTGTCCATTCTTAATTCTTGTGTACATATTATATCATACTGTGTACTGAGAAGAGCATTCATTTTGTTTTTTCTGTTCTCTGCTGATTTGATGCCTCACAAATTACACATAGTAATTGAAAGCATAGTCATCGTAGCAAAGGTTCATATCAAGCCTAAAACTTTCATCTGGACATGGGTTTTTTTCTCAACAGAAACACTAACGTTACTTGACAAAGGTGACCGTTGTCTTTTTTGATTCACACTCGCATGTTCTCCTGGCTTGTCTGTAGTAGTAGAAGGGGAGTAGTATGTCTTAATAGTTGAGAAAAACTGTAATAGTAATAATTATGTTTCAAAATCTTAGTCACATACTATATAGTACGTATTTGTATGCACTTGAAAAAGGTTATTGTAAAAAATGAGGTATTAAGGTCTGTTCACTCTGCAGTCATGATGTATTTAGGAAAACCTCAGCTCATTCTGACTTTCCGAATGGACACAAGTTATTTTCACTTGCTTATGACATACCTGGTTTATTTGGGGCTGACATTAAATATCCAACACAAACCCAAACATAACTTTTTATTCAAGTATTAAAATGTAAAGCACATTATTCTGAATATCAACAAAGTACGAATCAACACAATTAGAAAAGCAAAACTCTGTCTTTTCCTTAACAATCAGTTTGTAATATGTGTAATCTCTCCGTTCTCACGGCTCCTTCTCGGTCGTGTAATGCATAGAAATGTTTGCACAGAAGCTTGAGTAAACTACAATCCTGTGTCCCAAAAATATTTCAGTTGGTCCCTTAAACTAAAATACAAAAGGAATGAAAACATGATTAAAGGGTATTTGATGTATGGATCTGACCAGTCAAATTAATGACAAATGTACCACTAGCCAAGCAGGTTACTGCACTTAGCAAAGCACTTTCACACATACAGCTTTATCAGTTCTGAGGGGTTTCTTCAGCATTTGGACTGCAATAATGTTTATGAAGGAGAATAATACACATTAGTATACATATTTTCATGAACTATGTAATATTTGTACTAAAAGCCAGATAATATAGCCACAAACATAATGCTATTAACCTACCAAAGGACACCGAAATACGCCCGAAATGTTTACCATTCATTAGTAACATCATGCTTGATTTTTTTAATCAAAAGTGAATATCAGAAAGGCACAACAAAATGATGAGATCCATACCCCACCCATCCCAAATCATATCAATTGATCTCCAACATTTTCTTTTGTAATTTTTTCATTGTGTATCATAGATTATCTATTTAGATAAACAAATTTACAACAGTTACCCTTTTTAATGAGAAGATTAGCAGGCAAATCTCCCAGTTTGACAGGGACAGAGGCATAGATTTAAAGAGCTTTTGTGCCTTTGATTTGGTTTAAGTGGTCTATATGCCCTTTATATTTGACATCGTCATAAATCTGGTAATTAGATGAGCACATTACTAACAACTGAGGTAATGGGCTCAACACCTGGGAGACATCTTGAAATAACAGGAGTGACCGATGGCAAAAAAAAAACCCAGGGGGAGGTCCTACGGTGTGTGAGAAAAGGTGCTGCAATGAGACATCGTTTAACATTCTCCTTAATTTAAGAAAAAACGAAGGGAAAAATGACACACACTCACACAAATAAGGAGATCCAAACATTTGACATCAACTTGTGGCCACCAAACTAACAGCTGATGGCTGCACAAACCTGTTTGCCCCGAGCACTTTTCTGATATATAGGAAGAAAAAAGCATTACTTGTACTTCACTGAAAAAACAGACTCCCTCACCAAAGTGCCTGTGAGTGCTTTAGATTGCAATAACTTCTGAATTAATTCTTTCTATTGAGGCAATGCTATTCTGCCATATAATCCAAGTCTTATCCTTATAACAGGTAATTAGTAACAATCAAATTAGAGACTTGCTCAGCAAACATTTCTGGGGAGATAAAACCAAGCATGTGTGCTTATAAGAAATAAAGTGATCCCCAGAGTAGAAATCAACATTAATATAACTGTCTTAATAACATTAAACTTAGATTTTCTAAATAATATATAAGTACCTGTAATTCCAACAAAACATAATACTCTTGAAGTGCATCAGATATCGGTCCTATTGCCAACAGTGACAGGTAGAGGATTGTGTAATACAAGAATGCACTGCACTCAAAGTATTTTCTTCCATGTGTAGCACTGGGTTAAGCTGAACTCTGGAGGAAAAATGAACAAACAGAGGAACAATTAGAGGAGTGATGTGGGCTCTGCTGCAGCATCAGACGCCTGTCTGCTGAGGGCCTTGTCTTCAGCCAACCTTTAGGGGACGGGCAGTCTCAGAGACCAACCCGGAGCTGAGTCATGTCCACCACAAGGACACTCGGAAAGTCCTGGAAGAGTCTGTCATTTTCATGCTGTCAGTCCACTGTGATGCCTTTCTCTCTGAGCTCCTCTGTCACTCGCACCAGGTAAGTTGGGTCTGGGTAGCCAAAACTGTCAGGAGAAATAAAAAAGTCATCACTGCATCTGTATGAGCTCAGATGGCAACAGTGCCAAGGACATCAACTGATAGTATTTCCTTGTCAGGAACTTGAATTACATCTGTCAGTCTTCACTGAGCCCTGTTCTCAGTGCACCACACCTCTCAGGGACGTTTTTGAGACTATTACCAGATCCAATCATAGTGAAATTCAGCTAAAGTTAAAAGCATACATACCAGCGGGGCCCGCCCCATATTGAGGTCTTGTGGTGAATGTCATTCCAAGTAATGACATTTTGCATGCCTGTAGTCATGGAGGTACCAACGGTGAAGATAAGGCGCTGTTCAAAGGACCGGCGCAGCAGGCCCAGCACACGGTTCCCCTCAGGGCTGTCAGGGAGGTAGGCCACACGGTCGGTTCCTGGGTAGCGAACGCCTGGGTTTGGGTGTTCTGGCTGTTGGCATCAAAGGAGTTAAAAAGGATCAGTTCAAAATGGCATAAATGGCTTTAAAACAATTGTATCTGTTTACTGGGGTCAAAAAAACACTTAATACTACAATGATCCCCACTGTCTGATCAAGAACATGTATGGGACTTATGAAATACAGTGAGCATGCACCGCTGAAACTGTGTTTTTCCTGGGAAAAAAATTTGACCCCTAAAGGTCAGTTAACTTGTCTGGGGAAGTGTGACTCAGCTTGTACAGATTATTTTATAATGCCCACTGTGGGAGGAGATTTCCCAAGTCCCTGAAGCAAAAACTCCACTGATGTCATCAGAGTTTATCTTAGTTTAGGCTTGGAAACTACACAACCCATAAAAATAGACAAAAAGTCAAGGAGGTCAAATGCTAAATCACTGGGAAACCCCTTAAAAGGGAAATGTCTCATTGAGCACTGGGATAACACTTTCAACCATTCCTTAACCTTTAAGTTAGAAATGTGGGCTAGAGTCACCAAATAAATGAGGAGTTTGTTGCAGTGATGAAATACTGACCATAACTGAACACAGAAGCCTGTTTCGCTATGTTACAAATATTACTGATATAAACAAGTCTTAAAAGGCATCTGGAAAAAAAACTATTTTAGTTGTTGTTTAGTGTTTCTTTCCTGCTTTAAATGACCTGCCAATTAATTTGAGAATGACAGCAGATTTATATGCTGTGTTTTACACTTAATGCTTTTGTTTATACTTGGGTTGAAGAATGTACTTTTAGTTGTGTATTGCCTTATGAAACTGGATATTTACTGTTCAATGTAAAACAAAAGGTGAACAACAACAACTGTGAGATGAATTCATTACACCCACAGATGATTATCAATTATTCCAGTAACACTGTCTCACTCGTAGTCTCGGTTAACTCACTGCTTGTAAGCCAGGAGGGAAGCTGTAGATGATGCAGATACATCCATAGCCTTCATGCCCAGGAAGCTCCAGATCAGGATCTCTCTCTACGATCATAGTGCCATTGGCAGGCTGGTTCCCAATCAACTGGCCGTACACTAACCGACACACAGGACACGATTTCTTCACCTTAAAGGCTTGATCCAGGCAAGAGCGACAAAACGAGTGGCCACACCTCTCAAGGGTGGTCTTCTCCACTATGTCACCCATGCAGATTGAACAAGTATTGTTGTCCTCTGCCTCGCTGTGGGAAGCCATGCTGGAGTCTATGTCCTTCCTCTGAGCTGTCTCGTGGAGCACGGCACAGGCCTCCTCATCAGCAGGCTTCCTGAATCTCTGCTGTTGTCTCTGGGAGCGCCGTGGCTGGGGAGGTGGCGGCTGAAGCAGGTTCCCCTCTCCATTCGGCTCCAGGACTCCGACACAGGGCAGCAGAGCCCTCTTCCTCTTAGGTCCCCCCTCCTGTCTGCTCATTTCTTTGCGGGCACAGCGGCATAAGTCAATGAAGGCTTTTCGTGTCTCGCTGGAGATGGATCCATCCATTACACCAGCTCCTGCGTTCCTGGAGCCTTCCACCGGCTGCAACCTCACAGCGCAGCAGCCCCCCCTCTCCCCTCGCCTAATGATACCAGCACTCATGCCCTGCTTGTGCTGGAAGTCAATGAGCCAGGGCCTCCCAGCTGCAGCCAGGTAATCCCACACCGCCTGTGAAACCAGCACCTCATCACTGCCCTGGCCAGCACGCACACTCATCTCATCAGAGGAAACTTCACAGAGAGGCACAAAAAAGTCATCAGCACAATCCAGAGTGTCAACAAAAAACATCAAAACAAACACTATTTGCACTGGTTGTGGAAGTCCCCTCTAATGATGCTATCTTTTGCTTTAAAACAAACCTGCTGGCTGTGGTGGATTTACTTTCTATACTAGACAGTCTAACAGTAACACATCTATTTCAATTCAGTTTTTTTTCTGTCTGCCTTTATCTGGGCAAGACAAATTAAATGTGACATCTCTACACGGACTGCTTGTAGTGGCTGCAGCATGTCAAAGAGAAACCTACAACAGGCAGCCTCAGCTGATCAGAGATTTGTAAACAAAGGAAACTACACCCCCGTCATACGCGGACGGCATGAGAGCCCACTAACAGCTACACAACAGCAAACACAAGAGTGAAACTTGTTTGAGTTGAAATGTTACCTTGTGATCCCATAAATCCTTTCAATTGCGAATGAAGCGTCCTGTTGAACAGAAAAAGAGAGGAAGAACAACTGAAGCTTTTATGACAGCTGCTCGGCGATGAGCCATTCTCCGCAGCAGCAGCAGCAGCTACAGGAAATTCAGCGATTTCTCAACATCACCTTAATATTTGTCGTCAACATTTAGCAAAAGTGGTTTTAATTTACCCTCCTCCGGATTACTTGGGTACCTCACCCTTTGCCGTAGCTCGTCGCTTGCCTGTCAGGGAGGTTTCTAGCTGGATTAAAGAGCACAGCGCCCCATCGGAGGAGGCCTTTATTTCTGGCGTGCTGGTGCACTTTATCCGGGGATAATTCGCCCTTAGTAGTCAAGACATGATATCCAAAACGTTACCCCGGCTCCTATTACTTCAGGTTTCCGACAGCCCTTCCCCGGCCCTTGCAAATGCCATCCAAAACCCCGCACCTCGTCGCTCCAGTCTCGCCTGTGTTCCTCGTACGTCCTTGGGCTGTAGGCGTGAACACAGAGTAAATAACACTTGTAGGCACTCTTCTTATCTGGTTTCCACCGTGCTAGCTGCGTGACAGCTTTCTCCGGGCTGATAATGTGCTCCTTATGCTCATTTTCAGTCCGTCTCGCCGCTCTCAAGCCGAGTCCTCCTCCCTGTTAGCTCCACGGGTCCAAACTCCATCTATGATAAGAGGGACAGACCACATTGGGAGCTACGAGAAAAATGTGACCAGGAAGTTCGTCACTGAGCTTGACACGATTGGCCAACAAATGGTGGTTTTTGCTTTCTTGCTGTGAATCATACTCTTGTCGTGCATAGCAGCAAATTTATGATTAAAAAAAGGCAACGCTCAACACAGGCAGAGGACCTCCACACAGTGGGTTCAGCCTACACCACTCTGAGGGAATACCCACTCATTCAATTATGATGCAAATGAAGCTGTCTGTCAGGATGCACTTCATTATTGACAGAAATAATATAACTGTTGATACATTTTGACAGAATACATTGTTTGGGTATAATTGCAGCTTTCTGTGTGAACACACAGCTTTTGTAAATTCAGTAGAACAGTATTAAAAATTCTTGGCTTGAGAGATTACAGGGTAGAGCTGAAATTATATAATCATAATAAATATTATATATATGTCCTATTTATCTCTAGTATACCTCCCTCATGTCTATGTTTATCGCTCCACCTATGTTGTACTATTGTGCATTGTAGGCTACTATTATAAGACTGCAGCTAACAATTATTTTCATTAGTAGCTACTGATTTCTCAACTGACCAGTTTATTGTTTTGTTCATAAAATATCAGAACATAGTGAACAATGCCTGTTATCCATAAAAAGCAACACTCTTCCTCCTGCTGCTTTTCAGTTAATGTAGGATCATTAACCTCAAACATGAAATAGCTGCTGACTCTAAAAGACCTCCACATGACAGAAGACATAACCTCCATCTAAAACTGAAGCAAGTAAGAATTTAATTGATCAGCATTCAAAATATCTTTAAATAGCTAACTTGGTGACAGTGTTGTAACACCTTCAACCTGCTGTGTATTGAAATTAAAGAATGTCTTGCATTTGGTTCAAAGAACTAATTAAACCTGACTCACAACAATGTCTGCAATAGGTCAGCCATTAATAAGCCTGCAGAAATCTTTAATTTCTAGTGATTGTTTCATGTACAGACAGACAAAAGAGAATAGATAAGATGCTGGACACAAGTAAAAAGAGTTAATGAGTCTTTCCTTTTCCAGTAAAAAAATCATTGTTGTCAGAAGAGCGTCAGAGAAGTTCAAAATCTGCAGCTGGAGGAAATATATCAGAGAGGCTCAGAGAGGTGAAACCATGCTGATACAGTAATCTGCTTCCTTTTCTATTCTGGTTTTTGGTTAGATTTAGGATTTGCTGATGTGACAGTTGGACCTGGCTGTCAGGGCCCACAGACTTTGGATCACTCTGCTTGAGGTACCTAGGCTTGCAACATCACGCAATATATTTCAAATCACTTCCCAAAAAACATTTCATACTGTCATTGTACAGTTTCTTTATTTCAGTTTAATTAAATTTGATATTTATTTAGCTTTTCCTTCTTTATCTAAATTTCATCCTTTAACATCTTTATACTTAATATAAAGTTTATGTCTTGATGAGTAAGACAGCCAAATAGACAGTCGTAATATATTACCACGCTGAAAGCAGCAGAACAACACCATGTTTCATTTATGTTGTGCAAGTTAATCACATTTTTCTACCTAAATGCACATCATAGCAAAGGTAGGATCCTGTTTCAATTTGTTGACCTTGCACATTTCAGTGGGAGCATAACATATATCAACACAGCAGGTTGCAATTCATTGATATCAGAGTTAATTTAGGGGTTATTATTTTTTTATTTTTTTCTGATAGTGCTACACATTCAAATGTTCTAATCAACTCTGTCACTGTAGCCGTACAGAGAAACATATTTTACTTAGTGTTATTGTATGGATGTTAGAAAAAAAATATCTTCAAACTACCTCTTTCAGAGGAGATGAAATCATCTGGATTTGAGCGAGCACTGGCCTGGCAGTCATGACTATGGACATCCAGCACATCACCTGTCCACCTTCTGCAGGACAGGGGATGAACTAGAGGAGCTCTTCAATACAATGTATTATTATTGTTATAGGGCACTTTGGAATCACCCCATGGAAACAAAATTAGTGATTTATTTTTTTTATTTTAGGCATTACGTCAAATGAGTTTTACATGAACCTCCTGAAAGTTCCCATGGCTACAGTCACAGTGTATGTCCTAATTCGATGTATATGGAGCAAATCCAGAATTTAGTGTCTGGCTGACATCATCACGGTCTGATCTCAGTGCTATTTAAAGGAAATATTTCATAAATTAAACCTGAGCTTTGGAAAGATGGATTTTCTGTGTAAAGAGCATTTTGAGCTGTTTCTTTCAATCTTTTACTAGAAGATGCAAAATTTAAAACAAACTCAAATCCAACAAATCCAAAGAGTGGAGACATAATTAAATAGAAACACTGCAGAATTATTTAAAAACGGGTTAGTAATGTTGTTTCTGATACTTTCCTGTTCCTGAAGTGAACATATTACAGTACTTTTTAGATTACACCTAACAAAACTTACAGCCATTATAAGCATGTGTATGAGATAAGATGATCTTAGGCTATGTGCAGTGTACAAAGATGTGTTACGGGCAGTAAAAGTTTTTAGGAATCATCTTAATCAACACTGTCAGCATCCACAGCTGAGGCTACATAAAATGTTTCCATACTACAACCACAGTTTCCGCAGTTTGCTTGAAAAACTGGCATCATTACAATCAGGCCAGCAGGCAAACTTCTGTCAACTGGACCACACTGAAAAAGGAAATTAGGTTTTAATATCACAATAATGCATCCAAATTACATATCTGCCAAAGAGTCTGGTAGTAAACCCCCCCCCCCCCCCAAAAAAAAACAGCACAGGGAGCTATTGTTAATTCTGACTCGCAAAACTCTGTGCAGCGGCAGAAAAGATCCTGGAGATAATTCAGATTTCACTGACGTCTTTATTCCCCTGTAAGTTATGACTGATTCATGAGACTAATTCATTGAAAATCTACTGTCTTTTGTAGCTTTAAAGTGGAATCTTTTGAGGCCAATTGTATACTGTACATCTATCTGAAGAAATGGAGCATTATAATGTTGGAGATAGACTCAAAGTTTTAAGATTCATGCTGTTAGTTCTGGTTTTATTGAAAGATATCCATAGCTGAAACTTCATATTCCCTCCTCCTAAAAAATAGCTAAAATTAGGACTGAGCTGTGCACTCAAACTAAAGCCCTTTTTTTTGGCCAACAAAAACGCCAGTCTGTCATCTAACTCCAACCCCTTATTTTCAAAGTTTGCTCCCTTCCCTTCCACTATCCCCTAGCAGGCCTGCCACTGTTTTGGCCCTCCTTCTGGTCTTAGAAAGGCTAATTACTGGCACAAGATGGTCAATGTTGGAAAGGCAGATTATTTGTCAAAAGCCACCTATTCAGAACTACTCAACCCTACTCTGCACTAGCACTTCCAGATATTTTTATCCCCTCATCTCTGACATCACCAGTTATCTCCCACACGTTCAGAAGCTGCTTGCCATTATTATTATCTAAACTATCATCTATGTCATCTGTGGCTCAATTCACAGTGAACATTTCCCAGTCAACTCATGATTCTCCTCTCTCCTTCCCTGCTAGCTTTACGCTAGTGATATTGCCTCACAGCCTCACAGCCTTTCTATTCATTTCCAATCCAACTGTTTGGAGCTGCTCCCAAAGTGACATCAGCTAGAGACTACCCCTATGCCTTTAAAGTCATCTGTCATACTCTGTTGCAGGTGAATCTGACAGCTTTCATTCCTATAGAGTCCTAAACTGATGAAGATATGCCTCATTTGATGTGGCTGATAGCAATGGTTAAAGAGTAATCTGTTAATATGCTGTCTTAGAAGCAAAACTGTGAAGGGACATACATTGACTTCATCTCTGCTCATTTCTTTTTTTGATTGATGACCTCCTGCAACTCATTGAAGGAACTAAGGAACAAGTGTGTCTATGTTCTTCTGCTGTTTGTGAAAACTGTTAATGGAGGATAACACACACAAGTCATCTATTCATGCTTCCTTTATAGTCATTTTTTCTTCACTGGACAATAGACAATGAGACCTTGAGCTATACACTTTGCTTGACAATAAATGGAGCTCTCATCACATCCAAACTCTAACGCTCAAATACTCAACACTGACAGGTAAAACATCAGCTTCATACCATAAAAATGAGGAGACACTGACTAAAAAACCTTTGCTTCAAAAACTTTGCAGTGGTGGAGGACTGATGAGAGTAGTGAACGTGAAAAAGAAACCTACATGTTTGTGATGAAGATTCAGGATTTAAAATAAGACAATCCGGCTTGATAGTTGTCAAGTGAATGTCAAAGACAGAGATGGAAAAAGCCTTAGAAATCTTGGTGGCATGTTTTCCACTTGGCAAGACAGCTCTTATAAAAGGTGTCCTTGATGAGGTCACATACAGAGTGGATGCAAGGAGATATTAAAAGTGTAAAGGGTGGCAGATGACTATAGAGTGAACAGGCGTAACAAAATAATTCATGAAAAGAGTGAGATGAAATCTGTTATGGCTCACTTTGATTTGGAGTACTTGCCTAATAAAGTGTTCTTCGATCCTGTGTCGTACCCAGTAAGGCAGTATGCTCCAAACCCTTTGCAGTGCAAGAACTGTTGAAAGTTTAGTCAAGCAGTTTTAATATTTAACAGCTTGACTTTATATATATTGTAAATATCTGTAATTCAATTCTGCCTCGTCAAAATGAACATTTCAAATATCTACTATCTATGTAATTCTTCCTGGGACAAATTATGTCACTTTTACCATTTACGTGTACTGGGCTTTCAATTTCAGATATTCATACATTCATCCATACATTCATTACAATCTGCAATAAAATTCTTACTTACTTACCTATTATATATACTCCTATTCCAGATATCTACAAGTCAATTATCATTTTAATTTCAGATATCCAAAATGAAAAACCATTCCAGATATCCATAATGTAATTTTGAATATCCAAAATACATTGTGAGTAAAAGAAGAAGAAGGGAAACAATCGTATTATGACTAGCAAAAATACAATTTTAGATATCTACAATCATAATTATGTTTTGTAACAATGTAGTTACTCCTTGTAAGAATTATATTGTAGATGTCCAGAATTTTCATTGTTGATTATGGACATCTGAAATTGAAAGCCCAATAAACATGAATGGCAGAAGTGATGTCATTTGTCCTAGGAAGAATTTCATTGTGGATATGTGAATTTTTGATTTTGACTAGGAATAACTGAATTATCCATCTGCAAAATATGTCCAGTCAAGCTATTAAATGTTAAAACGGCCACTTATACTTTTTAATCATAAAGTGTATTTTTGAGCAGTATAATCAAAGTTGTAGACAGTGTTGGGGAATAACTAGTTACATGTAATAGTGTTACGTGATTTAATTACTAAATAAATATAACTTTAATCTGTTACAGCTTCTGAGAAAAATGTGTAATTAAATTAGTTACTCCTGATCATGTTGATGATTACTTGGGTTACATCTGAAGTCAGACCTTTAAGATTTTGCTCAGGAGGAGAGTTTTTCCTCATTTTAAAAATATTTAACATGTTACTGAATACATATATTGCTGTTTTTAATTCTTTCAAAACAATATATGTTTATATGTTGTAAATAAATCATGACATGGGCTTATTTGGAGCACACATGGGCTTAAATGGTGTCACAGTAGAAGCCCATGCCAGACTTTTTTCATAAAATATGTTTATTTTATATTCTAAAAGCTACATGAACAATTGAATACATTTTCAAATGACAGATAAATCTTGCTTCATAAGAAATGATCTCCCTTATAAATAATGTAGGCTAAGTATCCATAAAAAACGCCTGAACTAAAAGCTATCAAAAAGTAAACAAATGCAATAAGTTACATTACTTTGATGAAGTAATTGAAATAGTTACATTACGTGTTACATTTTAAGTAGGGTAACTAGTAATCTTCAAGTAACCTTCCCAAACCTTATTGTAGATATATTGAAATACAATAATAGGAATTTTATTGTGGATGTATTTAATTACCATTCTGACTGGGGAAATACAGTTTGAGAAATGCTAATATGGATATCTAAATGTAATTACGGATAAGAATATGACTGTATGACTTACATATTCCTCGTGGTGGAGCTCTCGCGCTGCCTTGGAGGTGACACGGTGCGTCACGAGAGAAAAGCACGCGAGATGTTTACAGAGACACACGGGGGGCATCTGTTGCAAACGTTAACTGTTTATGTCTCAGTGGTCTTTTTTTTTTTGTCAAGCACACCACAGCTACGTAATACTAAGTTATTATCTGTATCTCGAACCGAAGCGGGAGTCAGAACTCTAAAACTGTGAAGATGTAAGTGTTGAGTTTAATACGCAGGTTGTTGTTAGACTGGTGTCCTGCGCTTCGACTAGCTAACATTAGCTTAGCACACGAGTTAGCCGCAGCGGTGCATTCATTTTCACACGCATGTCAAGACTCAAAAGGTGCAGCACATCGTTAAATCCACCGACAGACAACTCTCATTGAATCTAGTTTAACTTGGCACTTGCGTGTCACTTAAGCTGATAACTCTGCTAGTTTTGTTTACGCGCTTTGCATCAGCTATCGTTAGCTAGCGGGCTAATGTCAACCTGGGGCAATGTTAGCACTGAAAAAGCATGGTGTCATGATTAGCTTGGAGGATTTCACTTTAGCTAACGCGAGCAACTCCAATTTACACTCACATGTCAGTGATACTAGTATTAAAAGCTGGGTTTATCCTATTTTTCCCCTCACCGTGGCTCACATGCAAACGACCGTTCAGCTTCCTTGTATTACCTGACTCATTCTCACAGTGTGGTCATGTAATACTTATTCGGAGAATCGTGTCAAATCTGAAGTTTAATGCTAGCAGGTGCACCGATTTGATTAAAGGGCTTATTCTAATGTTTGTCTTAGAGAACAGTTATTGCTTTAGGGTATAGAGGTGATCAATATTGCAGAGGCTCTCATCCTAAACGGGAATGAATGAGTGAAGGTTTTCCTTAACATGATTCAAATGTGGCTTCATATGTGCTGCGCCCTGGCTGTAAAAATGATAGGCCAAACTATTGCCAACAAGCAGTGCAGTGGTAGTTTTTGAATAATTACCAGAATGAAGCATGGATGATGTTGGATTATCCTAATGTCACACAATTCCTCCCCTCTCTTTGTCATTAGGCAGCCTGCAGCAGCTAAGTGGTATGACAGACGGGACTCTGTTTTTGTAGAGTTCTGTGTGGAGGATAGTAAAGATGTGCACGTAAAGTTTGACAAATCCAAATTTGATTTCAGGTAAGTTACAATCATTGTACATTAAATGGTAAATGTTCAAATGTTGGATGAGCTTTAAGATGCTCTTTGGAAATGTGACCCAGATCCTATGATATAGTATGAACAGAATGTTTGAAAACACAAATACCTTTTTGGTTTACATTTATTGTTTATGACTGTAGATGGAATAATATGACATCTTTTTTATCTTACAGCTGTCTCAGTGGAACAGATAATGTTAAACACCAGAATACAGTGGAACTTTTCGGGGAGATTGACCCTAAAGTAAGTTTGTCACCTGCACCTGTGGTTCCAGTTCCACCATTTGTTTAATATATTTGAAGCCTTCATCACATCCTCTTTTTTTCCACACAGGATTCCAAATACAGACGCACAGACAGGTCTGTGTTGTGTTGTTTACGAAAAGTAGAGGCTGGGAAATCATGGCCAAGAATCACCAAAGAAAAGACAAAGGTAACACTCCATTTATGTAAAAGAATGTGTTAATCCACAGATCTTTTCAGTTCTGGTATTGTTTTTTTTTCCTTTGCAAACCAGATACTGCTAATTTATTTCCATTAATCTGAACATACATCTTGGTCAGGTCTTTTCTCATACATTCAAGCCGCATCTTAGTAAAACTCATCTTACTGCATGGTCCTGATGAGGATGATTAAACACATGAAAATGATTAGTTCTAGGAATGGCGATGGTATAGTCTGCCACCCAACTAAACAGCTAAGTAAATTTGAATGTAAAAACAGTCGGAATAAACTGCTTTCCTGTTAAGTATTGCCTTACTTAAAAGCTTGAATCTATCTTCCCTTAGTGCAACTGGCTGAGTGTGGATTTCAATAATTGGAAAGACTGGGAAGATGACTCTGATGAGGACTTGTCAAGTTTTGACAAATTCTCAGAGGTAAACATACTGAGCATGCACAGATCCTGAAGTGAGAGAATGTCCTGATACAATGCAGACATCTTGATTGTTTTCTCTTGAATTTCTCCAGATGATGAACAGCATGGGAGGGGATGATCTACCTGATTTAGATGGTGCAGAAGATGAGGTGTGTTTTCTTTTTAAATGCAGTACTTATTTATATGGTTCACATTTTTATTAGAGATTTTTTTGTTTTTGAGAGATTTAATCTAGTAAAATTTACCAGGTAAAGCATTAATGAAAGATTGTTATTTTTGTTTGTTTGTTTTACAGCATGAATCTGCAGACAGCGATGATGATAGTAAGTACTACTCTAAAAGAGCTTTCATGTGATTTGTAACCAGCAGTCTCTAATTCTGATGGGCTGATGTTACAGAACACAGCTTTAATGCTAGGTGGTGCCAAGTGAATACAAACAGATGGTATATTGTAGGGTTTGGTAGGTAAGCTATAAATGTTAGTTGAAAAATATATCATCCTACATAGATTAGTGGTTATAATGTTATGTTGGGAAGGGCTGGATTGTTTTTTCATTCCTTTCCTTGAATGATAATTGATTTTATTCAATCAAAAAATGGGTATGATAAAGCATTAAGTAACCTAACACTGTAGCAGTAGCAGTTTTGACCTTTTTCATTTCTGATTATCAACTAGCTTGAATGTTTTATTATGTACAATTTGGTTAATTCAGTCTCACTCTCTCTCACTCTCCCTCCTAGAAATGCCCGACCTTGAGTAGATGCATATGGACACCACCTCAGTAGTAAACAAAGCGAGTTAAGAGAGAGGTTGGACATGAGTTGGCAGCCACGTTGGGAGAGGAAACCTCATCTCTCCTAATAGTTTCCAAAGCGAAACCCCTCAAGGGAGTGACTGTTGGATACAGACATGCACAGAGATCCATAGCGACATACAGTGCTGTGCTGTGCTTTGCTGTTCTGTTCTGCATGGACAATTCTGTTCAAAATGAAATGTTAATGTTCATTGACTTAAATGACTGTGGGATGTGCTGATGTCTTACACCTTCTCTTTGTTCTTGTTTTTTTGCGATGTCAGGTTATGTATAGAACATTGTGATTTCTAATGAAGAAAAAGAACTAAAAATGCCTATTTTCCAAACGACTTTTTTTTAATGACAGGTTTTCCCTTTTTAATGTTTGTATTGTAAATTGCACTTATTTTGTTTTGTTAATTTAAAGGTTTCCGCTTGAAATGGGTTTTCCAATGTATGACAACATCTGCAAATATTTAACAATAATTTCTCTCCTTTTTTTTTTAAACATCTCAGCATTTAAAATAAACAGATATGCTTGTGCAATTTACAGCTTGTGTTGAGATTATGGTAGTAGAGCGGTACAATCTTTGCACATAGTCAAACCTTTGCAAAGGTGAGTTTGTTTCTCTGTGTATAAAACATTGCACATTGTAGCAGGTATAAAAAGTATACTTAATTTTCTTCCATATGCATACTAAGGTCAGGGCAGAAATCTAATGTACCCAGTGAAGAGATTCCCAAATAGTTAAAAAAAAGAAAAAAGAAAACGGCACAGATTACAAATGTTTGTTGCTCAGAAACACTAGAACTATGCTTTGGAAGGTTGTGTGTTTCTCTCAACGTGTTGAACACTTGTTTTTGTCCTATGCTGTGGGATTTGGGTTTACATTTCTAATAAACCTGTTTCAGACCCTTGTATATCAAACTTAAATATTGAAGTATCACCTTTTCAAGTTCCAAAAGAGATTAAGTCATCACCAAAGTTTAACTGTAAAGAAATAATTATACTATATTAGTGAGGGAGTGTGATCTCAGTATCCAGCAATATTGAAAAGAGGTTCTTTTTCTTTTCTTTTTTTCTCAAATCTGTATTAAAACAGTACTGACATGCACATATGTACTGTATTTTGTTCCTTTGTAACACTATTAATCTGAGAGTTGTGGGACAAAGTCAACAATCATCCTTGGCAAAAATGTACTCAAAAGTTAACCAAAGCCATTATGAAGCTTCTGCAGTCTTAGTTAGACACAAGTTAGTGTTTGTAATAGTCTGAATTAATTTCCTCATACTGTGTTTCCTCCCTGAGCTAAAGTGGAGCAACAGTTATTTTTATATGTGAAGCACTTTGAATTACTTCAGCAGCACTATTGGAAGTCTGCTGTATAGATTTTGATTTTGAAAGAAGAACATACCGATTTGATTTGACTTACTTTGCTGAAGCCTCATATTGGTTGAACTTTGGAACAATAATTGCAGATTTTTTTTCCATCTCTAAACTTGGAATCACTCAGAGAGAAATCTCTTATGTACAAGAGGAGCAATCTTTCAATTTACTTATGGGAATGTGAATGTTGTATCGAGACAAAACTGAAACTACCTTTGAATTGCCATGGAAATATGAAATGCCACTTTGTTACCACTGTGTAGTGCTAATGCGTCAGCACTGCACTCTCACTTCCCTCTTAACCTTACAGGGGGATTTCTGGGATTTCCCATCTCCCCTGTTCTTTGATACTGAGTGTAAAAAGGAAAATGGAACCCTGAAATCCCATCATGCCGTAAATTTCTAGTGTAAATTGTTTGTGATCATGCTGAGTACAGTTTTGTCTAACATCCAATACATGCTTCCCACAAACAGAAGTAGTTAGCAAATATATCATCCCCTGATTCTGTGATGCTCATCTAATCTGGTATTAAAACGTAATTATCAGTCAATAAAGGCTGCAGATTATTAATGGAAATTAAAACTTAAATTCCCTATCATGCACACATCATGGATCACGTGATAATGAAAATGAATCATTTGAAGTAAGGAACTTCCTGAGCTAAACAGCAGCTATGAAGCCTAACTCTCCTGTGTCCTCCAATAAATGTTGTTACCCCTGTGTGGTGAGCGTAGCCCATTTCTACTCCAGTGTGAGATGTTTAGGGCCTGCATGGTGTTATGTATGTGTCAGCAGTCTGTAGACAGGGAACAGGAAAATACAATGCAAGCACCTTTTAAACACCCTCCCCTGTAAAACTAAACTGTGGGCTTAAACCCACAAAAGGTGGCTTACCACTGATGGAGGGAGTCATGAGAAGGACATAATACTCGTCACAATAGAGATGCACAAACTGGCAAACTAATAAACTGTCAGGATCAGGACAACAACATCAACACTATCTTTTGTGAGAAAAAGTTTTGTTTTCTCCAGCAGCAATGACCATTGTTCTCCATACGATAGTGGAGGACTGTGTTCACCATGTTTTCACCTTGTTAACTTTAGGCTGCTGTGAAATTAATGTGAGATATTTGAATATTTGTAAAACATAAAAATAAACCAGGCAACTTTCAAAGTGACCGATGTTCTTTGTCTTCTGGTTATATTTATATATTCTGATGCTATTCCAATGCAAGTCTCTGGAGTATCTAAATCATCATGGCCAAAAAATGAAAAGGCTGCTCTGGACTATGAAAAAGTGAACTCACAGATTCAACAGTGACCATTAGACAAACATCATAGAAACCAGCAGAAACTGTTATTGCCAGCGTTTTGTTTCCATGCATGAAAGGAAAAAAGTAGTGAGCTCAGCATAATCCTTTCAAAGGGCTGCTGCCGTCCCTCTGCCTGCTCTGGTCAGCATGATGCTCCAGTGCAGAAGCTCAATGCCAGGCCTGCTCTCCCCTCTTCCTCTCCGACCGTGGATTTTCCACCGCTTTATCCGACCTGAGCCTCCAACCCTGTCCAGCACACACAATGTAAAACTCTGCCTAATCAGTTCTGCTGCCACAAACCTAATTTGTACCTATCCACAACACAAGTGGAGAAATTGAGAAATTGCTCATGCTTTTGTTATCAAAGCCCCAGCTGAATGTGAAGTGTTGTTTGCACATTACTGAGGAGACAATGGAAAGTAAATCATGGAAAATGAGAGGAAGGTGGACATCTTAATGATATTAACACTGTGCTTGTAAATATATCAAAATTAGTGGAAACCAAGCAAAACATTCACTGCTCTTCACGCTGCCCACCACATGTTCACAGCTTTTCTATTTTTGCAGATTTGAAGGTCAGTGCAGTTTCCCAAGGGGCATTTTCACCATCAGTGATGTTCTATCACTATCCTTCAAATAGTGCTTCAACCAGGCAGTTGGTGGTACTGAGATGGTAGATCTCCACTTCCCCCACTAAAACCAGAGGTCTTGCTGAACCCATGACAAGCTTGAAATGAGAGCAGTGTGCTACACCAAACACATTTTTGTTTACTTCTCTGCTTGCCCTGACCAAATAAGTTAAACCACAAGCCATAGTTTCGAAAGCACACCTTGAATGGACTAAATGCAGTACATTTACATTTACATTTGCAACCCTTTAGTGCAGTTTCAGAGAGATTTCAATAATGAGAGGGCGAAGAGGTCAGGGCAAAAGAAGGGTTAAATGATTTTGTTTTGAGTTGTAGTATTGTGCACTGGCCCCTCCCCTGGGCTCAGCAAAGCAGCTTTGGCCCCTGGGGTGTTATAAAAAGGCCTCCGAACTCCCCCTGCTCTGGTAAAGAGGCTGAATGTCTGCAGGACATGCTTAACGTCTGTCTATCCATGTTCTTCTACTAACAACCAGCAGGGTTGGCACATAGATGCACAGAGACTGGCGTATTGCTCCACTCAGGAGCTCTCTATGACAGAAATCAGAGGCAGAGCAGCAGGTTATTCACAGTTACATGTTGAGCAGTTTAGGTGTTGTTGCATTTAACTTTAGAGAGACAGTTTCTGTTTGAGGAAAAGTTTTGTCCTTTGCTCTGTTGTTTTTTTGTTTACCGAACAACAGGGTCTCAAACATAGTTATTACTGTGGAAAAGCAGCATCTGCTTTTAGGTGATTAGTTAGTTTTTCTGTTGACTTTTCATCCCTCCATTGCTTAGAGGTTGCTTTTTGACCTTTTTGCCACCATGTGGGAGTTCCGGTCCATGTCCTTCTGGCGGGCAGTGTTCGCCGAGTTCTACGGCACCATGTTCTTTGTATTCTTTGGGTTGGGGGCAGCCCTCCGCGGGACCACTGCGCCCCATAATGTTCTGCATGTTGCCTTTTGCTTTGGGCTGGCGGCTGCCACCCTCATCCAGTCCATTGGCCATATCAGTGGAGGACACATCAACCCAGCTGTTACCTTTGCCTACCTGATTGGCTCCCAGATGTCCCTGTTCCGTGCTTTCTTCTACATCATGGCCCAGTGTCTTGGCGCACTGGCTGGTGCTGCCGTGCTCTACGGGGTCACACCTGGCAACATGAGGGGAAACCTGGCACTCAACACAGTAAGATTACCTGCCAATTACTGGAACTAATAGCAGCTTTAATAGTCCATATCCAAGTTCTTAGGTCTTATATGAATATAATTCTCATAAATTATATGTTGCAGTATTCTGGCATTTATGTTAGCACAAAGTCTGACAAAAAGAATCAGCTTGCATCTACAATAAAATACAATAATTTAAACCTTTTTCTTTCAGCTGCAGCCTGGTATCAGCCTGGGCATGGCCACCACCATGGAGGTCTTCCTCACCCTCCAGCTTGTCGTCTGCATCTTTGCTGTGACAGATGAGAGGCGCAATGGACGCCTGGGATCCGCTGCCCTGGCCATTGGTTTCTCCGTGCTCATGGGGCATCTTCTTGGGGTAAGAACCAACCAGGCAGCTCTATAAAATTTGAAATGTCTCACTAGGCTCATACAAGGATCCTTAGTAGTATCAGTTCAACAGTTCTTACCCAGGACTCTCCCTGTCTTTGACTTAGATGTACTACACTGGAGCAGGAATGAACCCTGCAAGGTCCTTCGCCCCAGCTGTCCTGGTCAGGAATTTCGTCAACCACTGGGTAAGATCACATCTGTAAATCTACGTATGAACACAACAAATGCTTAAGAACTCTTCTAAACAACAGCAATATGAACTCATCAACATATTCTTCTCTCTGATTTTTTTGTCAATGACAGGTGTACTGGGTGGGACCCATGATTGGTGGTGCCATGGGTGCTCTGCTGTATGACTTCATGCTCTTCCCCCGCATGCGTGGCCTCTCCGAGAGGCTTGCCACATTGAAGGGCACCCGGCCCCCAGAGGCTGAGGGCCAGCAGGAGACCAGGGGAGAGCCCATCGAGCTCAAGACACAGGCCCTATAAGCCTGGCGTAGAAGATTGGCTTTCTGACCCCCATCCCTCACCCCTCATGCCCCACTCTGCACCCTCAGTTCCCGGTCCATCCTCAGCCCCACTCAGCGTTTCTGCACACATACCTCTTTCCCGCCTCCACACACGCTAACACAGATCCCGAACACATCCTTGTTCTGCATCCAGAACTTGACCTGCTGAATTACAGTGAAGGGGTACCCACAGCCCTGACCATCTTGTCTAAATTCCCCTCTACCCAACCTTCCTCCTCCTTCTCCTCCTCCCCTTCCTCCTCCTTCTCCTCCTCCCCCTTGGACTGCAGGACAAAGATGGAGGGTTAGAAGAAGACTTGCCACTGAAGGAAGCACCCTGTGCCTTGTGGTGTGGGGAGTCAGTCCCTCCTGACTGACCAGGTGGCTATAACTGCTCAGGACAGGGGCCCCTCTCTCTATCTTTCTTTTTTTTTTCTCTCTTTCTGTTTTTCTCCCTATTTCGTAGTCTGCTAGGAGTGAAGCTACAGTAGAGCAGTGGACTTCTGCATGCTTTTCCATTTTGATCCAGTGTGATCTCGCCCTTTGTTTTGTTTTGTTTCATGAACTTTGGGTATATTACATGTACGTATTATACTTTACCAGTATTTATTTGGCTCACATTCTTTTTTTTCTTTTTTTTAGTTAAGTGTGCATGTGTGTGTGTGAGAGCGAGAGAGAGACAGATTGAGTGTGCATGCATGTCTGTGTGCATGTGTATGCTTGTGTGCTTATTTTCATTGATCATTTTTATTTTTAACTTTTCATTGCTGCAATCCTTTGTCTGTATCATGATTTTTTTTTATCATGCAAGCTTATTTTAGGGAAAGATGCTGCCCTCACTGATACTGCAAAAGTTAAAGTTCAATTCACAAATTCAACAGATTTCATGTTAGATCCCCCTTTTTATCGGATGAATATAATTTATGCCTTTTCAGTCGAGTCTTAAAGCCAAATTCATTCAGTTTAGAATTTGTGTCTCATCTAGTGAGGCATATTTATATTAAAATAAACACAAAAAACTAAACTATCTGTTTTTTTCTGAGCTCAGTCTTCAATGAAGTTAGTTACAAACACTTGAAATGGTAACATTGCCTCCAAATTTGCTGCCCGTTGCTCGATAAGTGGGAAATCTGCAAGTTTGTACCACATTTAGATAACTTATACAGTATTTGTGTTGGGTTACATTTTAAATGAATTTCTGACATGATTTTGTCCTCAAAGCTTTGCTTTTAGAGCAGCGCTTATCACAGATTCATGTACAGGTGTGTGATAGTTGGTTTGCTTTTACTTCTGCGTGTCTGCCATGGAAAAACAAAGAGAGCAAACCTGACAAGCTGTCAAGAGGAACAAGTGTTTCCTAGATGAATTGTGTTGTTTGACACAACTGAAGAGTCTTTGTTACATCAACTCGAGGTTAAAAATGAAAGAGTGCATGAGGTGTGGTGGCTTCTTGCTGGTGTTGGCAAACACCTGGTGCCTTCTCTTTTCTACGCTGAGCTGGGTGGCTCTTTAGGAGTGAGATAGTTTCATTGGACAAGCCCCTCTCTGATACTTGGGAGAAGAGAGAAGATCACTGTGAGGCGACTGAAATCTTTAGTGTGTTTGTACAGGGTGGTAAACGTACACCTTTATTTTCATACAGTCTACATAAGAGAGAATGAACTTTGAAGTTGAAGCTCTACATTGGCCTGGTGTCCCCTCTCTCTTCCATCCCTCCTTCATTCACCCTACCTCCTCCCTTTGTTTACGTGGCAGCCATCTTGTTCTGCTCTAATGAGGGGACATCTAAAGCTGCTGGGATGGAGAGGGGGACGGGGCACTGAGATAAGTTAGCATTTTGACATTTGCCAAAGCATTTATTGAACCAGATATGTAAGCTGATTCTCTCTTTCTGCTTCCTCTGCATAACCTTTTTCAGTGTGATTTCCCTGGCAGTGGTTGAGTAGAAATTTACATTTTAGTGACATGTTGAAATTAGAATTTGTGTTCTAAAGGAAAAGCTTTGTGATGTACAGTGTAAAGTTTTCTTTTTTTAAAACATTTCATGATTGTTGAAACTGGATGGATAGGAAATATAATATGCTAGTTATGCAATGTCTCCTCTCTGGCTGATGGATTATGGAAGTGATGCCAATTATGTTATACACCAATATGCTTTCATTCAATGGACAGCCTTTATGGTACAGGGCATACCTTCTCAATCAAATGCCATTGATTTATTATTTTTATATGTCAAAAAAATCCTAAAATTCTTATGTTTCCAATCTTTTTTTCTTGTCTTTTTTCTTTAAGAATGCCTGTAGAAAATTTATGAATTCAAATAGATGGTTCCAAACAGGACAGACCTAAATTTAGATATAACAAATAATCAGCTCTGGGTCAACAATTACCACACAGACATAATTTTGTCTTCAAACTAAACCCAGTAACCATTTACATAAACATATGCTAATCAACTGAGATTATTTCTGTGACACCAAAGGGACAGCAATAGCTGCGATTCATTTTTTCATTTCATTCACTTGTTGCATTTATATTCCTCTACGCGCCGTTTTAAAATATGCCACAGAGAAAAAGGGAGACAACCAAATACTTATAAATAAATTCACAAAAAAAGATTTTTTGATATTTTGAGAAAAACTGAG
Source organism: Scomber scombrus (assembly GCF_963691925.1). NCBI lineage: Eukaryota > Metazoa > Chordata > Actinopteri > Scombriformes > Scombridae > Scomber > Scomber scombrus. The sequence goes on along the minus strand of NC_084979.1, from coordinate 15,148,072 downwards.
ATTTTATTTGTCACCACAGATGAAAGAATATATGGATTTTAGCCTTAGAATGATTTATCTAAACATCGATCCACAAAATACGAAAGGATTTTCATCAAATATATCTGATACATCCAACACACCTTTATACTATTATTGTGTACACACAACATTGATAATGTAATGGTAGGTAGTGCAAAGCTTTTATGGTTGATGGAGAAGATAGATTTTGATATACATTCAGATGAGCAACAGACCAGTGAATAAAATCCAAGAAAAATTTAATTTAGGGCTCCCCACGAAGCAAAGATATATACATCCTCATTATTATATAGTTTTACTCTTAACTGCAGTGCTAATTACTGCTCTTTACTTTACTTTTACTTTACTTTTAACTTTATCCCCAACAGCTATTATACTCTTTTAAAATACACAAATCTAACAACAAAGAACAGGAACCTGACATAGGAATGTGTTATGAAAGCCTCCTAACAGCATGACATCATTTTTTGTCACATAAAATAACAATTGGAGAATTTACATGAGATTGAAATAAGAATAATTAAAAAGTACGATATATTTTTGATCATTTACTTTAACTATTTCTGTCACAGATTTGTCACCTGCATACTGAAACACTTTTTTGCATAAGGGCATCAGAAATACAAAATCAAAACCATGTAACATCTATGCTCAAAACAACAAAAGCTTTAAGAAATTATACATAAAACAAACATTGGAGTCTTTAATTGGACAGATATAATAACAACATTGCCCAACACCATCATCAACACCACTGCTGCATTATATGTGATGTGGTATAGTTTCACAGTCAACAGTTTCAGAGAAGCGTCTTGTTCCTTACATGTTCCTTATCCTCACTATACCACAGAGAAGGTTAGGGATATAAACACTGATTTCAACACGGCTGAGTTATGAAGTATTTATCATGCATACTCTTCATTACTGGAATAAGGAGTGTAATGGCTGTATCACAAACTATAGCTGAGGCAAAGCCAGGCTTTTCGATCACAAGGAGGAATTATATACACACACACACACACATATATATATATATATATATATATATATATATATATATATATATATATATAGGGAAATACTACAAACATTTTTAGCCTCATCATGACTAAAAAAACAAAGCAAAAGCATGCACCAAACACAGAGAACAACATGCAATATGTTCCGTTACCGTGTTCACGTGTTAAGTTGTTGCTGGATAAGCACTGTAATCTGTACAGTAATTCACTTATTTTCCAAAATGCATGGAATATAGTACAAACAGATTAACAAATAAATCAACATCAACAAACCTACCAACAGGAGAAGGAGAGAAAAGAAAAGGTTTAAAAAACGGTGCACAACAAGGCACAGCCGATGGACAGCGATGACAGTACTTTACATTCTGGTTAAACCAGAGTAGATAAGGCTGAAGATGGATGATGATGGAAATGAAGGGAGAAAGTCTGTACAAAATGTGGCAATTTTTTCATATGAAGATAAGATGGACAAGTTTGTCTCCCGTACTTATTCAGTGTCAGCTTTACACTCCAAAACAGCTCTGATGGGAAATCTTCCTATTGCCCCAGATCCTTGAGAAGAGTGTCTAAAACTAGTTCCATATTGTCATTTGAGCTCCTAGAAAACAGACACATAAATATTTTAGGAGCCAAATAATTGTCCCTTAACCCTGCATAACACTATTTGTGATTTCTTGTTTCACACGCAGGCATGGAAATATTAACTTACATGTCAGGGAAGACAACAGGAGAGTTTTGGTTGAACTCAGCAGGAGACACTGTAGTTTCCATTTGTTCTTGATTGATGGACTCTTGCGGGCTGAATGGTTGCTGGAACTGATGCCTGAGAGAAAACAGCAGGAACAAGAGCGCTATCAACTTGAGATTCATTAATGACCACTAAAAGTGCAAGATATAGGCTTTCTACAGTCACTGGATCACAGCTAGCTCTTTTCATTATTGATTAATCACTTGTCTATAAAACATCAGAAAACTGTGAAACATGCCCATAATAATTCCAAGTTATTGGATAACATAACTTATTCCAAGTTATGTTATCATATGTCTTGTTTTGCCACACTAAAAATCTAAAACCCAAACATATTCAAAGTACTGTAATGTTAAGACAAGGAAAAGCAGCAAATTCTCAAATGTATGAAAAATCAATGATTTGGCATTCTTGCTTGAAACTGACCCAAATGATTAATTGATTATCAAAATAGTTCCATTGGGAAAAGGGAGCTTCTGCTATGCTTATGGCTTCAGAGACCTAGGTGCCGACTTATGGACTGTGGCGAAATACTTTGTGAGTTCTGGCTTATCAAATTATCACCATCCATCCATCCATCCATCCATCCATTTTCTGCCGCTTATCCTGGGCCGGGTCGCGGTGGCATCAGGCTAAGCAATGTATTCGATTTTCATTTAATTTTATCCTATTGTTATTATTATCGAGTGGGTTTTGTTTTCCATTTCTTGTTGCATGGGTGCTGAGGTCAGTGGTTAGTATGTTTTGAGAAAAAGATTGTTGTGTGTGGGTTTTTTTTAACCCCCACAGTGCCCTGACACAAATAAGACAGTGATGTTAAACCCGTGGGAGGACATTCTGATGAAAGCTGATAGAGGCTCATTTTGGTTAATCGAGACTGGTGGTGAATCTGTGTCTGTTGGGAAAAGGGAGGTTATGTTATGCGTATGGCTTTAGAGACCCAGGCGCCAATTCATGGACTGTTGTGAAATACTTTCTGAGTTTTAGCTTATTAGGCCTCAAATTATCATCACTGAAGTATACTCTATGTAATTTATTTTCTCTTTAACTTATTTTCATTATTATTAAGTGGGTATTTTCTTTTGTTGTGAAGCACACATTTAAAAAAACAAAAGGAATGAACTACGAGTTTCACATGTTGCTTCATCAGATTATTGAAATACATTTCTTGGTGTATGAAATATATGTGATGCGTATAGGAATATGCATGTAAAAATCTGCATCACATTGGGTTTTCCTCGTGCAGTGTTCTTTTAAGCAGCAATTGAGAGTAGTCAAGTACAAAATTCCATCACTTTCGATTTGTGCAGGTATTTACTACTTTATGAGAAATAACCGATGGATGATGATATATGATAATGTTGTATTTGAAATATGAGGTACGTGCACAATATAACCAAAGTCCAAGTCAATTGGACATTGGACAAACAATGTTTTTATTTCTTTCCTTTTTCTTTTCTTTTTTTTTAACATTGCTTTATGCTCCTTTTATGTTTGTTTTATGTGAAGCACTTGCATGTACTTTTTTTGTTGTAAAGCATTTTAGCTGCATTTATTGTATGAAAGGTACTATACAAATAAAGTTACTATAATTAAGTCAATAAAGTAAAAATGGAAGTAGGACAGGTTCACACCACCAACTATTGCAACACAACTTTTACCAAACGAACACTAAGATTCTACTTGATTTGACTTATTTGGACAGCTGAAGCTTCATATTAGCTTCAGATAAACTTTTAAATACACTTTTGCACAGAAGGAAGATTTTTGGCCCCCATTACTTACATTTTAAGTGCACTATGCAGGAATTCTTTTAAATGCCAGTATGAACAGCAGGAATGATTATTAGAAGTAACCTTAGGCACCTGACTATTGTTTTAAGACAGACTTGAAAAATTGTGAACCCATCCTTTAAACTGACTTAACTAGAAGTCCATTGCATGACATGGTTTATTAAATGTATTAAAACTTTATGACAAGATAACACATAACCAAAGTCCAAGTCAATGAAGTGAAAATGAAAGAAATACACCACACATAGCTTTTACCAAAGAAATACTAGAAATATTTAAATGAGACTGCCTTCACGGATATTCAAATAAAATGGATTCCTGCGGGCACCCTGGAGGTCACAATGACTCAGCAGATATAAACACTGTGTAAATGTTGCTGGTGGTTGAGGGCTGATCACTAGCTGGTAAAGAACAGCACCAGGAATTAAGTAGGTGGTATGAGAATAAAGTGAAAGAAAGACGATGATGTGTATAACAAAGACCTACATGGAGTAAGGAACAGCACTGTGAGGGCTTTCCAGATTGGAACCAGGATGTGTAGCTGAGCCAGCGTCTCTGCAAACACACACACACACACACACACACACACACACACACACACACACACACACACACACACACACACACACACACACACACACACACACACACACACACAAAATGAGGTGTGATGGATTGCTATTTTGAGGCAGTGTGATTGACCTACAAAAACCAGGTCAGGAGTCAATTGCGTGCATTTCACTGTTATTTTAAGGGTGAATTGGGGAGGAGACGCAAAAATAAGCAACACAAAGCGAGTTGTTGGTGTTTTTGTGGAAAATGGGTCTCAGAACTATGTCTTTTTCTGGAAGAAAACCACTTCGCTGCCACTTAGTGATTTCATCAACAAGAAAAGCATTTGTACATCTGTGGTTAAAACATCTGTATTGAACTGTTAATGAATGGGGGTGATTCTGTGTTTGTTATCCACAGTTGTTGATACTATTTGAGAAGCTTCTCCTTCAGTTTGTAAAATACCTGCAGCATCTGACGGCAGCAGAACTGATATATTGATAAATCTGCAACCTCTGAGATGCTGCACCAGAGTACAGTGCCATTACGCACAGCTGCTCAATGTTCTGCTGATGACACCAGGCTGCTACAGTATAACCACACACACCTCTGCACTCATCAGACTGGTTGGTTATAACTCCATATTCTTCCTTTTTAAGAATTACACATCAGGTTAGCAGCTGATCAGCCAGCTTTTCTTTCAGCAAAAGTAGCTCATGTTTTATTCTTGAAATGCAGTGCTCTGCAAATGCGCCATAGTAATAGCAACCAAATTAAATGGGAGATGACACTCTGATTGGTTTACTGCATGTTATGCTCAAAACACACACGTGATTAATTAAGAGACTTAAGTACAATCCCTTGAACCATGCGCCTGGACGCAGCCACCATTTTTCTGTTGTTTAACTAGCAAAAGTGGATTTGGACACACCCTAAAAGCACTTGCACTATGCACTTCAGACCATGCACTATAGATAATTAAAATAGCACCCCTTATGTAATAGGTGGAAAAGTCCATTTGGATTTAAGAACAACCCAAAAAGTTGAAAAGTGGAAAACAGTGGCACACTATCAAAGCAAACTATTCCTGTAGAGCTTCACACTTGGCTTGACAGGCATTGTTTGCTTTGGTGGTGTGCTACCTTTTTACTATTCAACTAGTTTGGATTAAGTCAACACAAGTGGTACATGGATCTGGTGATACACTGTAAAACAATACAAAACATACAATTCTGTAAAACAACAGAAAAACGTAATTAACGTGTAGGCTTTCATTTTAGTGGACTTTGGAGGTAGGACTTTGGGATTTCTACTTTTATATATTGAAACGATTTGAGTGCCTCTTACATTTTGTGCCTCATTTAATTGTGTCACATTTTTGTGACACAATTATAATTTGTCAACAATCTTTATGGTTCCCGTGGGCATCCTGGCGATCAGAAAAAAATCAACAGATATAAACACTGTGTAAATGTTGCTGGTGGTTGACAGCTGGTTGCCAGCTGGTGACAGACAGCACCAGAAAGTGAGTGGGTGGTATGAGAATAAAGTGAAAGAGAGTGACGTGTAGAATAGAGACTTACAGGGGGTAGGCAACAACATTGTGAGGACTTTCAGCATGAGAAGTCATATTGGAAACAGGGAGTGCAGCTGAGCCAGCGTCCCTACAAACACAGACACACACACACGACATGTTACAAATGTTGTCCATTTAACTTGATGTGCATTGCATGAAATGGTTTATTTGTGATACATAGTTACTTACATGCCCACTTTAGTTTGGAGTGATACAGGGATATAGCCCCCGCTGGGTGGATGTTGAGGCTCTGTTTCAAAAAATAGCAGAAATGTAAGAACTGTCTATAGTTGTCTGTCCTCAATTGACTTTAAAAATAAAAATGTGACTCTGTGCATGTAAACCATTACCTGTGTAATACTTTTGGAAAGCCTTATGTTTAGGAAACTCAGGATACAGAAACGTTATGTGGTTTATGTCTAGGATGCGGTCACCAAGGCTACGGATCTCAAGATCTCTCTTAGTAAAGGGCTGGATGTTCTGGATTTTTTGTCCCCCATCTATGAGAAAAAAAAGATTGTATGTGTGAAGGAGGTTATTTAATTAACCTTCATTATTTAACCTTTTACCAACCATTGTTCTGCTTGTAGGTCACTAATACAATGTGGAACTTTCACAGACTGTTACTGCTTTGAAAAGTTATGTGAAATGTAATAAATCCTTGAAAATTATTATCAAGATCTTAACGATACAAAACGATGATTTTCTTTTAATTTAGGATTTTCATTACAATACAAGTCGTGGGAGTTTGTAAAATGGTTAAATAACAATTATCACAGGAGAATTTTAAGTAAAAAATGTAATTAAACACACTCAGATTCAATGACTTACTCTCTGTAGCAGACACATAAGCAATTGTGATGCCTCCAATCTCAGAGTCACTAAAACGAAGCAAGAATGTCCCATTGGGCCTGTCTTTGAGAATCAGGTGTAGATGCTGTTTCCCAATGAAACCGAATATCAGCCTAGTGAAACGTTGAAATAATAAAACTGTTTTCATTAACAAGCTGTAGCAGGATGCTAATATTCACAATTGAAAGAGCACAGGGATCTCCTCACCCGTCGCTCCAGTAAGTTTTCAGGTGCTTCTTGGTCAGGTCCATAACTCCCTCAAACCACTGCCAGAAAGTGAATGGTCGACCTGGGAGAACCTCCTGTAAGATTAAGAAACTATGTAAGATTTGAGTGTGAATGCCTGCGTAAGTGTGAGGACATACACATACACATACCTTGTTAAACTGAGCCCAGGAAACCATCATGTTGCTGAAGTCGTCAGTAAAGTCGGGCTTGTCAAAGATTTTCTGGGCCAAGAATAGCTGGTTGTATTGGTCTAGGTTGTGTTGTGTCTGAACCTCGGAGGTGAATTTACTGTTGAGAGTGCTGCACATCAGCCTCCACGGCACACGCTCTGGCACCACGAACGGCACTCTGTCCTGATGACAAAAAGAAAGACGTTGACATGGCGAGAACACTGATATGGAGTTATGATAGTGTCAATGGAACAGAAAAAGAAGATACTTAAACTGAAAACAGGAAAAAAACACAAAATTATTTATTGTATAGATGTTCACTTGTTTCATCATTCAATTAATTTCTTACAGACTACTTTCTGTCAGCACTTACAGTTTGAACATAGGACTTAGTTAGTTAGTATAGTTTAGTTTGAATGAGCAAAAAAGAGCAACAAACAGCAAACCAGTTGCCCACAGCACCTTAGTGCACATTACTGTAAGCCAATCCATCACTTCTAAGTCTACATACTGTAGTTAACTGGTAAAGCTGCATACAATATCACATCTGATGAAATAAACCACAAGATTTTAGGATACTCATGTTTGAGTACTATGAGTGTTAAGTGCTGGATAGGTTTTCTGCAACCTTTGTTTTCCAGCAGAGAATAATATTTTATTTGCGTTTGGGACATAAACATGACTTTCATCTGGCACACAGCCCATTCAAACAGTGATTTTCTCCTTTAATATTACTGTTACGGAAACCTTAGTAGGTCTTTTTTGCAGCAGGTATTTCACTCCTCAAGTGTCCCAGTAAGCCATGACAGTGTGACAGTGAACAAGCATGCCTTACCAGTCAGATATTTTGGACAGCCAATTATAACTGCATTAGCTGACTGATTTTTGTGATCTCAGGCGAAGAATGGCCGCTTTACCAACAAGGCAGGCTTGCTTTATTGAACTGGAAAAGTCCACAACCTGCTATTCACACTCTATAGTTAAGGGAAGTGATGTAGCACCTTAAATGGGACATCATGCATCACACCAGGTCTATATATTTAGTGGCCCTTTTCTACTCTACTTTATGCGGCCCCTCAGTTCAGCCTCTGTCTGTAACAGACAGTTTTAGCTCCTGTCTCTTAAAGCCCCCCTCTTGATGTGCCCACTCTATTCTGATTGTTTAGCTTCCAGAAGATGCCCCTTGGCCAATTTCTGGTGGCTCTGGAGGCCACAAACACAGTAACATTCCACATTTCATGTTTTCCTTTTTTTCTTTTCCTTCAAGTTCACACATTCATCTGGACATGTTCAAGTTGAAATCTGACCTGAAACATGCAAATAGACCAAACAAACAACCCATAGATTGATCTTAGCAACAAAGGCAGCCGTTTGTGGGCATGCACAAACAATTTTTATGTTATCACAAGTAAGAAGTAGAGGTAACATTGCAAACAAGTTCAGAGCAGCCTGTTTTTTGACTTTCAGGGAGGATTTTACATATATTCACCTCATGCTTTGGAGCTTTGACTGTGTTTAACATAGACATCCAATATCATAACAGTATGTAAATGAGAGAAAATCAGAAAAAGCATATGTCCCCTTTAAATTAGGCAGGCAACTGTATGTGCTTCATGGCTGTCCTAAAAAGAAATCGTGAAAATATGGCATGTTTTTCAGAAGTATGCTAAACACATCACAGTGTAATGCTTATAATATATTAATCTCTGAAGCAACTATGTCCACTTTGTTTTCTGTTGGTCATCCATGAATTATCCCTGTGCATCAATAGGCTTTTGTTCAAAATTGGTATGTTTAGGGGAATACCTAGATTTTTTCATCTCAATTCACTAGAAAGCATGTTCCCCACAGTGGCTGAAGGTGTTTTGTAACCACAAAGCCCACACAGATTAGATGGATTCCACTTAAGAGCAGATACCAAGCTATGTGTCTACTGTGGTTTTTACCATTACTGTGTAAACTGCTATACAAGGTGAACCTGTGCATCACATGACATGGGCTCTTGTGTTCAAAAGAGCATAGGAGGAAGGAAAGGAGCAAAGGAGGATGGCAAGTGCACATTGTTAGCAATGTATAAAAAAGTCAAAGACATAAAAAAGCGAAGGCAAAACATGAAAAGAATAATTTGACACTTACTGGTTCAGAAAAAGCACAGTCCCATATTATGGTGGCCAGAGCGTTGTTGTCTTGACTGCCATGGACAATGACGACTACCGGCAGTGAGATCATCTACAATGACATAATTCAAAGTTTGACATTACACCTGTTCTCACCCACTGCAAGGCCTGATTAAAATACATTTAAAAAAATAAAATGATAAAGTCCCCCTCCATTCAAAAATGTGTTTTCCTTATTATTCCTTCACTGTTTGAGGTTCATTGTAAATAATGATGTATATGCAGTTTGACTCTAGAAAGCTGTTTTCACATTCAGCTACTGAAAGTGAAACTCATCACAACTAGTTTGGAAGCCAATCACTGTCAAGTATGCAACTTACACAAATGTAATATGGAAACTTGTACATTAACACTGAAAACGAACTTTTTAATGACATATAACACATCCTACAGTGCAGTAGTAAAACTTTCAAAACTTCTTACAAAATAATTCCTATCAGGCATAAATTATTATATGTATTATATCTTAATTAACAATAAAGGGGACCGTAATTGTTTTATAGCTACAAATATCAAACATATGAGCCCTTCTGCATAGCCCCTTTCACACTGCAATCCTGAACATTTTCAGACAATATCCAGAGGAGGTCTATGTGTTAATACATGTCCAAATCAGTCAGATCTGACATAAAACTGACTTTACTCTGTCAGCTCCCAAGTCCATGTACTGTCAAAATGAGCAAATGTCTGAATACAGAATTCAGAGATTTTACAGTGAGTGAGTGGGTGTGTTGATGAGGTTTGTATCATGCAGCTGGATAAACGCAGCAGGTCAGCTCAGTTGCACTGAATTTGCTGGGCATGAATGCTCCCCTGTGATGCTAGCGCTAATGGGAGAGAGGACTTCCTGTGATTTATTGTCAAGTAAAAGCAATTTTATTCCTGGTGGACACCTGAAAAATGTAATTACAACCACAGCTGACTTTTTGTGCCACGTTCTATCTCCTGCACGTCTCAACACTCTGCCCACGCGCCACCCCTTGCCTAAACCAAACAGATCATTTCCAGTAGGTGAGAACGCGTCTGACATGAACAACCTCTTTCTGTGTGCTACAGTGACAATGTCTGGAACTGATTCTCCAGACGTTCACATGTGATAACGTAACATAATGTGATAATATAACATATTTGTAGGAATAAGACAATGCTAAAATCATTAGGGATAGGTAACAGGATGTAAGGATGGAAAAAATACACACTACACAACATAAAACATCAAACCTGTATCCTGTAGGGAGTGTCACAGCCTGTGATACTGATTTCTGTTGAGAACAAGAGGGCAAATTTCTCCTCTGTGACTGACTCTGATCCCTTCCTGTCTGCTCTCTTGATCTTCTTGATGGACTGTTAAAAGAAAGTAAGAATTGGTTGAAAACACTAAAATGATAATCAAATCTGCGATAGGATAGGGAACTCAAGACCAGTACGTACCATATTCCTGAAGGTGGCACATGTGCTCTTGCTGGCTGTGTTGTGTTCTAGGATAGCTGTATTGTTGATCAGTTCCCCGACATTATCACTGCAGTTAACATAACAGAGAATTTCCATGTCATATGTTTTTCCCTCATATAACTCCAAATACTGCACCTTGATGGATTCCACTTTGAAGTATTAATCTTTATTGTTTTTATTGTTTTATTCGTATAAATATATCAGACAGTACCCAGCCAATTAGGGCTTACAAGGCCATAAACAGTCACAACAGCCATACATGATTTAGTTTAACTGATGTACATTAATTAATATAATACATTTGTTATTATAGACAGGGATAATTTGCTAGTTAATAAGATTGTTTTGACTGAAATGTAATTTCTGATGTTATGGCCAAATCAAATATATATCTTAAAGCTCTCTCTCGTTATTTCAGGTTCTCTGACTACTGGATTGGAATAAATTGTGAATGAATTGTTTTGAGGAACCAATGCCAGCAAATTTAAAATGTAACCCTCCTCCTCTGACAGTGTGCAGTCTGTGTTTCCCACAGAGGTCCTGTGTTTATGACTCACCTGGGTACGCTGCCCAGGCTCCTTGCCTGCAGCTCAGTGATGATTTGTGCCTTCAGCAGCACAGGCTTCCCCGGAGCCACTTTCTCCCCCAGCAGATATCGCACAGTAGTGGAGAATTTAGACTGAGTCTTAATGACCTGAGGGGGCTGCTTGTCCACTAAAAGAGAGCTGAAGGAGACATCATTTATATGAGAGAGGAAAAAACTCTCTGCTTTAAAATATGTACAGTATGAAAGCAAGCCATTTATGGTGCTCTTTGTGAGTTTTCAACTTAAAAAGACATTTTAATAACAGGGACACAATGTGACTCTGAATTACCTTTGAATCAGATCCTGCAGAAGTTGCAAAAGTCTCTCCTGAAGTTCTGGAATTGGTTCCCCTATCAGCATCAGTTCCTGTCTCAGCTTCCCGTTCACCCCAAGCAGCTGCTCACAGCTATAAAGTTTATTAAGACAATCAGACAATTACAACACAATTAACTTGTTGATTGTTAAACTTTTCTTAATGTTTTTACCAATGACTGTGAATGAATTATTCTATCAAAACAGGAAAACATTGGCTGGGGGTCTAAGTCAGTGTGGTATGATGTAGAACTGAAATTATGAGTCAATTAATTGACGTGTCAGTTTGTATTTGTTCACTTATTAATTCCAGCATATCACATTTGACTATTTGTTTCTTTTCTCCATTCCTTATCATTATAAATTGAATATATTTAGGTTTTAGGTCATACAGCTATTTTAAGATGTCACTCTTGGCCATGGCAAATATTGATGGGTAGTTTTTACAATTTGCGGACACTTGATTGATTCAACAATTTAGTGATTAATAAAAAATCAAAAAATCAACTGATTAATCAATGAACAAAATAATCATTAGTTGCAACCCTATTCACACTATTCACACAGAGAAGATTCATAGAGTCAAAGAAACAAGGCAAAGCACTCACAGACAAGCATATAAGCATCAAAACTTGTGTTGTTTAAGTGTAATGTTTAATATGGTGTGTATTTTTACTTGGATGGGATATAGGGATATATTCAACACATTCAGGGGGAATGGGCTGAGTGTGTTGCTCCTCACCAGGTCTGCAGGACGTTGAGGTTGTCATCAAACGGATGTCCGATGGTGGCCTTGTGCTGTTCCCACCTCCACACCTTCAGCCTACCGATGAGTCGGGTCTGACACTGGTCCAGACAGTCCACACACTCCTTCAGTGACTGGAATCGTTTCTACAACCATCAACATTCAAACACATTACACTCACACACACACACAGGGAAACATGGATGCACGTGCAGATAATACATACATGTAGTTCATGACACAGAAAGCCTCATGTCACTTTCATGGAATTATATTACATATATTATTTTTATACCTGCGTTTTTTAATACTGTAACATGACCCACTGACTAATGAATACACTACTTGTTTCAGTATTAGCTTAGGCTGATCTAAGGTTTACATAATGAGTAGTAGAAGGACCATCTGAGTGTGATCATTAACATCAGACTACTAAAATTCTGGCCTTAGACAAGCTGCTTTTATTTTTTTCTACTACAGTGTTTTGATCATGTTCATCTTTTAATAATGACAGAAATGCTGGCACTGGCAGCATAAGTGTGCTCACTGTGGCCAAGCTTTTCATTGTGTACTCCATTTGCTGGATGTGGTTCTGGAGTTTCTGGATTTCTCCAGCTGTGGGTTCCAGTCCGTTCTGCTGGATCGTGCCTGTGGAAACAATAAATAAAACACTGAGGCAGTGATTACAAATTACAAATAAAAATGTTCTCTTTTAATCCTCTTAACTGTACATATTTTCCCCCCCGTTATTTCAAATTAGAGGACACTGGCTATACTTAATAGCATGTAGGAGGAGCAGGGGATTTCAAACTAAGCTGTACCAAACACAAATGCAATCAAGCCACACATGTTTTTTGGAAGTCCCAGGGTAGAGGGAGGAATGAAAAAATGCTGCTCTTGAAATGAGCTAAAACACAAAAGCTCTTATTTTCTCTGGTTTCAATAGGAATCAAACAATGAATTAGCTGACTGAAGAAAGTTATTTTTTTCCATATATATACAGAGGAAGTAAAATATTCCAAGCCTCAGTCTCTGTTTTAAAGTACTTGAGCCCCAGTTGTGTCACTGGAGCTAACCAGCACTACAGTGTGTTCAGAGCATTTTATGGTATGGGAAGTAAGGCATAACTGAAAAAAACTGTGTTAAATCTACTTTCTGTGTGTGTGTGTGTGTGTGTGTGTGTGTGTGTGTGTGTGTGTGTGTGTGTGTGTGTGTGTGTGTGTGTGTGTGTGTGTGTGTGTGTGTGTGTGTGTGTGTGTGTGTGTTTGGCTCTCACCTATAGACTCATAGTTCTGTCTCTCCCAGTTGAGCTCCTCTTGCATCTGGTGCAACTTTTGCCGGACTTCCTGGATCTCCAGCACCTTCAAAACCAGCTTATCCAAATCTGAGGACTCTGTGAACGAGGACTCTCTATACTGTGGGTACTGTGGAGGGCTGATTATTGTTGGGTGCTACAGACATGGAAAAGTGCATAGTATCATTGTTAGTGATTATTGTATATATTACTTGTTAAAAGTACATTTAAAGTGGAAATAATGCAAAAAACAAATGAACTTTCTCCATGAAAAATCAATTTATACCCTTAAGTAACACACTGATTATAAAAGACACTAATTAATGAGCTATATTATGTGTTACTTCCAAAATGAAACACTGACCAAAATGACATATGAAGTAGAGACAGCATTTACTTATAACTAAAGATAATATTAAACTTAAATTGATGGTTCTGCAACTAATTGAAACAAATTGTATAAATCTTCTTTCTGGCCATTTTCTGAGGCCCAGGTTTTCAGGAAGCTACCAATTTCGCTAAAGGATGGACATCAAACTTCTGAGACCTGAAACTTGCATTATTTACTATAGGCTATCCATCACAGTACACAGTCCTTTGCCATTTTTTGCAAGAATTGTTACAGAAAATATTCCTGTTGGCACTTTCAACCTTTCTGTGACGGCTGAGATCTAAGCTGTCATATACCTTTTTTTAAATTGTCATTATTATAATTTTTTTGTTATTATTGTTATTATTTTTAAATTATTATTATTGTTGTTATTATTATTATTATTATTAGTAGTAGTAGTAGTAGTAGTAGTAGTATTATGACTAGTTAAAGCACTAATTTTGCTCCTGTGCCTCCTAATCATCATGCACAACAACATTATCAGCGAGTGTCAAAAAGGATCTTACAGATCTGAGCAGAGACCTCTCCTTCCTGAGCATGTCCCTGACCATCACTCCAAACTGCAGAGGCTGCTGCTGAAAACTGTTCTGTAAAACAAGCACCTCTTATTAGTTCATCACATCTAAACAGTCCATAATATCACAGTGTAGCTACTAGTAGGTCTAGTAGTAGTAGTAGTAGTAGTAGTACTAGTAGGTAGTAGTAGTAGTTGTGGTTTATTCAGATAATTTCATAGACAATACATTTCTAAAGGCAACTTTCCTGGCTTCATGTTGTAGCAGGTTGGCACAAACATATTTGTATCTTGTTCATGAAATTGTCTCACACCCATTTTACACCTCAACAGACACCTTATATTGAGACCTGCAATATTGTCCTACATGTGAACATACCATTTTCCTGTCTTTGGTTATGTTTGTGGTTCCACAGGGAAACTCAAGCTTATTGGCAGCTGCTTGGCATTTTACACAATAGCTTGAAAAAACTGTATTCAACTGCACTAAACCTGAACTGCAAAAACAGCAGGCAGAGTCATACTCCCTCACTGAAACCTGTTAGGGATCCAATGAGGAAGTCCCAAGTCCTGTGCTGGGAGCTACTGAGTGATCCAGTCCTACCATGTTCCTGCTGATCTGCAACAGCTTCATCTTCTCCACCACATTGGCGTTATCTTGAGCCATCGACTGCAGCATGTGGATGAGCTGGTCCAACAGAGCCGTAGCCTGGCCCTCCTGCTCCACATTTTCTAATACAAAGTCCTCCCTGTGAGCACACACACAAGCACATGCATAAACAGTATTTTGCAAATGAACACAAACACATGCATACAGACCCACACACACCATATGCAATGTGATCTCGAATTATGGCATACATATACTGTATATGCAAACATGACCCTGTAGCTGTCTGTTTGTACATGTACATTATCTGTATATGTATGCATGCTATGTTGTGTACGTGCAAATGTGTGTGTCATACCATCTTTGCTTCTCAATCCATTCGGCTAAAAAATGTCTGACTTCTATGGGGAAGGAATTTGAGGGGTAGAGGTCATTGACCGTCGGTCCAGGCAGATACTGTATCAGCTGGGTCATGTGCATCCACTGGGCCATGATTGAGCAGGGCTACAGAAGTCACAGAGAAATTACATTATGTATGAGTATTCAATATCACCACATTATTAAATTACAATAAAACCAAACAGGATATGTTGCATTAAATGATGAAGGTAGCTTTATTTATTTCTCTTGCTGCATTACTGCTCTTTCTCCATATTTTCCCATTTCCCTACTCTGTCAGTAGCTCTCAGCACACAAGGACATTCATTTCTAGCAAAGGAAATGAATGTGGAAGGAAGTAAATCTTTTTTTTTTAAAACAGCTCACAAAAACGTAGTTTCATTTTTAAGTTACAGTTCCACTGTCTAGTACGTACGTGCTGTGCAGACAAACAGCGTTCACTCCCACAGAAATTCCTTTTAGCTAGTGACGTTTTTGAAGATACCAAGGATGTTAGGATGGATTATAGGGACTTTTGTATGAGATACATCCCCATTTGATTGAATGATATAGCCATAAAATGTATCCTTGGTTTGAATACTGCATTCAACATTATTAAGACCGTCTGGGATTACATGAAAAGACAGAAGCAGCTGAGACACATGAATCCTAGTTCTCCATGTCAGGAACAATTGACCTGCAAAGTACCATATATGCTGCTGTTTGACAGGCAACGCGTGCTCACAATAATTATTGATTTGATTTAGGTTTCTTCTGTTTATTGTGCTTTGTTTTAAAGTTCACAGATAAATAAAAAACATTCACTTGATTATGTTTGAAAGCATCCTCACATAGATTTTGTGTCTAAAATCTTTGCACAGCACTGTAGCTTCAATAAAGAGGAACAATCTGACATAGTGTGTTTGATACACACTGAGACAAAGTGGTGTTCATTTGAAAGAGTTAAGAAAGACTATGCAGGTTCCAAAACATTTGGGGACTATAATTTTGAGCAAACATTTCTCAAATATGAATACATTTGTGCATTTGTTGGGGACTACTTTCAGCTGCAGATTTATACACATTTGGTGCATAACTGAGTATTTACGGTGCCAAGATAATGAATGTGGGTTTTACTAAAAATAAGTTACAATGCCCATGTTCACTGGAATAAAGGCACATGTCACCCAGTTCAACAGTGTGGTTCAGTGATGTGTGATATGTTCAGAGACATATCACCAGCCCTTTGCTTCAGCTAAACAAGTTAATTCCTTCTAAAAAGTTACAATGACTCAGTATACCATCATAAAGGGAAAGTTGTAATTTTAGAACAACCCTAACCCTAACCTTAACCCATGGGAGACTTGACCATTTGCAGAAACGCAAGGTCTAACCATTATTCCTGTATTTGATGTATCAGAAGATTGTCTCTCTGGAGACCAGCTGTTGGAAGTAGTTCCTCTTTTATTTTTAATCCAAGCTGGTGTTCATGTTGATTTGGTGACACAGAAATGTTATATAGTTTCAATCCACCCACAATACTTTTGGAAAGGTGAGAAAAGAGATAATTCAGTTTATAATAAGAAAATCGTTGTACTGAGTCATGAGACAGCATATTGAACTTTATACAACTGTTGTGTCACGGGATGTTGTGTCATAGCTTTTGGACAGAATAAACAGTGTGAGTCATCCAATTTTAAGGTTGTTATTTCCCGATTCTGTATTTTCCTTTTGAAGCTTCCTTTTCTAATTATGTGTTTGCAGTGGCAGATTTAGATATTGGTGAAATGAGCTTAAAAGTGACAAAAGGTTTTTACATGTGTTTGTACCACAGTATTAAACTGCAATGTAGTGTTTCTGTGATGTTCATGTTTTGCTGTAATAACAATAGAAACATACATGGATAAATAAATAAATACATACATACATAATTAAATAAGTAATCAAATACTAAGTAAGATACACACTAATAAATAAAATAAATACCAGTAAACCATACTCATGCTTACAGTATACAAACAAACTGTACTTCCAAGGATACAACAAACAAAATGAGCAACAAATACAGTTATAGATAGTTACAATGTTGTGCTCATGCAGTGATCAAATGTAAATGCATGTGTTGTTACATGTGTTTGTACCAAAGTGTTTTGGTACGTTTGTGTGTGTGTGTGTGTGTGTGTGTGTGTGTGTGTGTGTGTGTGTGTGTGTGTGTGTGTGTGTGTGTGTGTGTGTGTGTGTGTGTGAATCTGGATGAACCCATCACCTGACAAAACTGACCTGTTGCTAAAACTGCTGCCCTGTCGCCCATATTTGTTTTACCTGTTTTTACTTGTTCCTGCTAGTCTGTCTTTGTGTATGTTGTTAAAATGTCTTGTTGCCTGACCTGCCCTAGTGTTATTTTTATCATGTTTCTTGCACTTGTTTTTCTTATGTCTGTCCCTGTTTATGCAGTTGAATTACCTTGTTGTGTTACTGTTGTCCTGCTTCTTGTTTGATTGTTGCTCATATGTGTTACGCTTACATCCATTTTGGCTCACATTTGTTCTTGCTTATGTCTGCTCCTTTCAAGCTGCTCTGTAACTGTTTGTTTGTCGCTTTGTTCAGACGTAGTTTGCTTTGCTTTTACTGTGTGTTGCTTACTGTATGTCACTCTGTTTTTTATACTTATTGTAACTAATTTGTCTTATAATGTTTTAAATCTGTTTCTTGATTTTAGGCTGCCAACTCACACCTGGCCAGGGACAACAGATGAAAATATTTACTGCATATTTACAGATATGTTTATTAATATGCACTGTCCCTGACAAATAAACTTTTTTTTCTTTAATTAAAAAAAATTATATTAACAAAAGAATAAATTCAGCTGTCATCTCAGCCTGTAACTAAGTTGAAGAGAATTAAAGCAGCCACATTTTAAGATTTATGGGGAAAATTTATGGGAAAATGTAATTACTACATACAGACAGCTTTTCTCTGTAAAGCAGTGGGAAAATATTGCTTTCCAACATGTCCATACTTGTTGGTTTGATAAATTTCTCTTACTGGCTTTTTACCCGCAAAGATTTCATTGCACTAACGAGCATCGTTGTGTTACAGCTCAAGTAAAACTTTATCTTTCTCTTCACCTGGTTCACTGTCTCCACAGTGGCCTCTCTGCTGGCTGCTCTGTGTGTGTGTGTGTGTGTGTGTGTGTGTGTGTGTGTGTGTGTGTGTGTGTGTGTGTGTGTGTGTGTGTGTGTGTGTGTGTGGAGGAGCTGAGCCCCACCCTCCAACACAGACAGCAGAGGACAGAAGCAGCGCACCCTTCAATAGCAAAACACGATAGAGACACGAAGCAGAGTTTTCTTCTGTTCATTCGACTAAGGCGCTGTGAAAATAATAAGGAAAACCCAGAGTTTTACAAATAGTTTTACAAATAGTATCCACATTTTGGCTAGTTCGATGATATTCCTTGTTTAACAGTTGATTCTATTTTTACACTGACGAGTACCGTTTAGACCTGCTCTATGTGTAAAATGCCTTGAGATTACTTTTGTTGTGATTTGGCACTATATAAATAAAGATTGATTGAGATTAATTGATTGATTATCAAATCCTGTGATTCAGTCCATGTATTCTGCAATGTGGGAATCATAGGGCCCTAAAAATTACGGCTGGAAACTCAGGCAGGAATACAGAAAACATTTGTCTCTGACATTTACTATCAAGATCAGTTTTTGACAGAAAAAGACACTGCTCTGTGAAAGAATGAATCCGCCCTCAAGGGAACAGTTTGAAATTTTGGCAAGCACACTTATTTGCTGGCTTGCTGAGAACTAGGTGAGAAGATTGATCCCACTCTCATTTTGTACCCTAAATGAGGCTAGAGCTAAAAGAGGTCAAGTAAAATCTGTCACTTAGCACCTCTAAAACTTATTAATTAATGCTTTATATCTCATTGTTTAATCAATACAATAAGTAACGTGTAAAAATACATAAAAACAAGTGCAGTATCTCTTGGTCGGGTGAAGTGACTGTGAGGTTGTCAGGCAAGTCGTGAGTTATATTTGTATAGCCAAATATCACAAATCATTAATTTGCCTCAGAGGGTTTTACAATCTGTACAGCCATACAATATATTTTATCCTTTTTTTATGGTTCAGCGTTTTATATTGTTAGTGTCCCAACCAGCGACCCCCGGTATTGTGATTGGGGAAATGCAACATGTTGTGCGTGCAGGATAGATCATATATAAATTCAGAGAAATACAGAATTGAAAAACAGGATGACAAAATTACAGATAGAAGGCAACAAGTGTAGTCCAGCACAAAGTTACCAAAGGCATAACACAGGAATAACAGCAGAGTACAAGTGAGATGTTTATAACAGAGAATGTTGTAATGGCCGCACAGTATACCTACATTGCCACGATTCAACATTATTATTCAATAAGGAGCCAAGCAGTTGATGAGTAAGCAGCAATATTGAAGCATAAATACAGCAGCTGATGGTAATAAGCACAACCACAGTTCTCTGCCTGAACTAATGAAGTATTCCTTTTAATACCCTTAAATGAGCTGAAAAAATGTTGATTTTCCTGATCTAAATATATGCATTTTAAGATGATTTGAAAGCAAAACATTTTTACAACCATACCAGTGGACAATAGCATAAATGATCTGTCAATGAGTAAAACATAAGAATCAGGTTAAAACTGCAATATGTAAGTCCGAAAGAAATACCAAGAACCAACAAGAATTTAGAGTAAAAAATAAAAAATAAATAAAAGCTCAACTTTTGATAACTGCCCCAATTCAACAAATAAATGTAATAATTCTGCCAAAATGTTTGTGAAATTATTGAGCTTTAAATGTTAAATGAATGTCCCACACTAGATTTGTGTTCTTTATTTCATTCTTTTGCCTGAGCCTGCATTGTGTGTCATCTCAATCGCTGTCTCTCTTTCTCTTTCTCTCATTCACCTCTTGTCAACAAATTCAGCTTTGTCTGACTTCAATTTTTCATTTTCTTCTCAGTCTCAGATGCTGAACTGAAAGAAAAGCATTTTGTATGTCTGGCTGAGTTAGCTAACCGAACTGTGCAAGTGCAGCTGGCCGGCCAAAAAAATCAGCAGTTTGTCTGGTTATCCAAAATATGCTTTCATTCGTCGACTGCCTGTCAACACGCGTAATCAAGAGCCACCGTGTTGAGCAAAGATATTGTAGTAATGATAACAATATCCACTTGTCTCGTGCACACACCCACACACACACAAGTACCACTCAGGTGGAGAAATTAATCATCTTGCATAAAATCTTTGTTGCACCAAAGTTTAAAAAGTTCAATCATTTTAAGCATTTATTTCATGACTTTTAGAAATATACACCTTGGAAAAAATACTGTGGTGAAACCAGTAGTAAGTGTTAATAAGAATTAATACAATCTGATCCCTGTAGTCCTAATGTTTGTTCCCTTTTGTAGCTAAGTTGTTGTTTCCATGTTGGGTCAGCTCTGCATTCGCAAACCTGCTTTATTTAGACACAGTTGAACTTTACACACAGCACTGGCATTAACAAGCACGCCCTGGCGAGATACAGGGCATATTTCTGGCATATTTAGGTGGATGTTTACAATAATCAGGGAACTGTTTGGGCACAGTTTTAGGCAACAGTTTATAACCATACAACAACATACAGTACTCCAGCCAGTGTTTGGATAGACACACTTGCTATGCTGTGTTTAGCTAGCACATTGAGCTACAGAATGGTTTCCTTTTCTGCATAGGGAAAATCCACCACTGTCTTTGCAAAAGGCAGAATACAAGATCAGACAACAAGGATACGCTAACCAACGCCAATAGGATCATATAAATAAGGCTTCTGTTGTAGTTCAACTCGTATGTTGTGTTATATCTATTTATTGAAATAATGAATGCCTTTCTGATTACCTCTTGTCATAGAAACACAGCAGTTGTTAAATGTGATATCCCCTGTATTGCTAAACCGGCTTCCTCGCCTTTAGTTCATGGGCTAGCAATAAGTTACAAAATGCTGTCTGTTTTCAGCATGCAGGGGGTCTGGTAGGTCATTTTGACACAAGCCTTTGCAGCAATGGCTATGTGCAATGGGTGAAACCTTTGGAGTGGTAATTGTACTTATGTACCCACTAGCTTTGGAGTAATGAAGCTCAGTCATTCCAGGAAATTGCGATTTTGTGATCACAATATTTAACATGAATGTACGAACTCTCTGAAATATTTGTGAGAGCTTGCAATTTTTGCTAATTGACCGCAACTTTTAAATTTCCACATGAAATGGCCGAATCTAAAGACTGCTTATGATTTTGTGTAATTGTTGCATTTCATGTTAATTTATGTCATTGCAGATAATGATTATTTTTCTGTTAATGGATTATTTCAATGGCATTATTTAATGGCAGACTATATATAACTTTGAGCTTGTTGTTCTCATGGTCACAAAATGAATCTGAAAATTAGCACTGAAATATGGTTGTTTCTGTGAGATGCAGTTTGCTTTTTATTGCAGGAAGTGATTACATATGACTCTTCATCGGTAGTAGTTTTTAAAAATGCATTATTTTCCTATGCTTGGAACAGCATATAAAACACTGCAAATTATGTCATATTTTTTTAGAAAAGCTGCTGCAAAATCAAGCTATTTTGGCTGCGATAACCACAAAAAAACTGCAGAATCGTGGAATGATATTTTTCATTCTTAAAAATTTGAAAATAAAGTATTTCTTACCTTCAGACAAGACTTTGGATGTGTTCAGTATAAACTAGGGCTGCTACTTATGATTATCTTCATTATCAATAATTACTGTCAATTATTTTTTCAATCAGTTTATAAAATGTAAGAAAATTGTGAAAAAATGTCAATTAGCTTCCCAAAGCCCAAGATGTAACTGATAGATATTCAGTTTACTGTCAATGATGTTTCAAGTAACCAGAACACTTTTAAATTCAGGAAGCTGGAACAAGATAATTTTACTCAAAACAATGTTTTGTTGTAATCTATCATCAAAATAGTTATATTTTCTGTCGATTGACTGATCGATTCATTTAGTAATCATTGCAGCTCCAGTGTAAACCAGTAGGTCAGTTAAATCTCTGTTGCACAAATTTTCCCCTTATTAGCTCCTCTCCCATTTTTAAAATCTAAAAAATATATACAGTACATCAGTGTATTACAATCTGGCAGAAACATTTCTTGTAGGACAACATTATTATTATATATTGTTTTATTACATTATGTTTCCTATTTGTCTGGCCTCACACGCACATGTATACGTGCTACAGTTCAAATCAGGCAACATCATTCCCCTTCCTCTCCCCATATTTCCTGTGTGTTTATTCTGTGCTGTCTAACATAAGCACAACATCAAGTAATATTTACAGAATTTAGCGGTAGATGTAACTGGGGACAAGATTAGTTTGACAAGTTAAATGTCAGGTCACGAAAAATGTGAACTATGAAGTCATCTCAATGTATATCAATCAATAGTAAAAAAGTTACTCATTGTAAAAATCTGAAAAAGCAAAGCTTCATATAGTCTGGACTTGTCCATCATTAAGTATTTTCTGGCCAGAGGTTCATTCATTTAATGGGAAGAAAAAAAATCCCATTCAAACTGGAAACTCTTTTTTGGGCCTTGAGTTCAGAAAATCTAAACTCTGATGTCAAATATGTATTTTGTATTTTATGTAATGCAGGCAGCGAAGTTATTAATATAGAGTGGCAAAAGTCAGAAACAACAACAATAAAAAATAACTTTTCCCATAAAACTGCAAGCGGACAAGTTTGTGAAACTTTGGGAAAGTCTTGAAAGTTTCATCATTTGTTTAATGCAAATCTTTCTTTTTGTGGTGAATTATGTGTCAGCAAGCTACAGTCTAAAGTTCTGGTTCAATAAATTAGGTTTGGCATTTTTGTTATGCACTTATATGAAGTACTGACAGTCAGGGCTTCCAGGTTTTGCTTCAGTAAAAACAAAACCATATATTTCTAGTGAAACATTCAATAGAGGTGTAACTCTCTTGAATATGAATTACATCTAGTTTTTGATACCAGATGTGGCAACATGTCAAGGTACTCTGCCCCTGACAAACACAGTCAAGCTAAGTCCATTTCATTTAGATAATCCAAAATTACAAACTCTTTAACTGATTCAACATTCAAGATTCAAGACAACTTTATTAATCCCTTGAAGGGCAATTCATTTGACAGCTCGCACCACAACATACTCGTACACTTAAATAACAAGATAAAACACAGAAGAAAGAAGAAGAGTTGGCAGCTGTGTGCAAAAAGTGCAAAATCAGTGTGCAAAATCTGTGTGCAAAGTCTGCGGGCCCTAGTCCAATAAATAGTTCATTAAGAGGTAGCCTATACAAGCTCTAAATGATAAAAAATGCACTACGGTATCCAACTGCACAGTGCAATAACATACAGATACAACTGGACCTCATATAGATTTGTTCAGCAGTCAGACAGCAGAGGGGATAAAGGACTTGGAAAAATGGTTACCCTTACATGCGGGTTGGGCATAGTGACGCCCTGAAGGCAATAATGAAAATTCATTTCTTAAGATATGCCCGGAAGTACTCAAAATATTGTGTGACTTCCTCATGACCTGTAGTTCACATAAGGAACCTAGGTCTCTCTGCTTAAGTCCGATGATCTTAGAGCAGGTTCTCACGATACTGTTGAGACTATTTCTGTCCTTGAGTGACAGATTATTAAAACGTACCATACCGTACCGTCTTCTTCCGCTTATCCGGGTGACTATTAAACCAACAGATAAAAGAGTAAGTTAAAAGGCTTTCAATGAATGACTGATAGAAAAACGACAGAGAATCACTGGACTGACAGAAAAGGAATTCAACATCCGAAGGAGATGAATCCTCTGCTGTCCACGTTTGACCAACACTTCAGTATTTGCATCCCATTTAAGCTGGTTGTCAAAGACAGTGCCAAGATATTTGTAGGAGCTGACAGTTTCAATCTTCTCTCCATCTATGACACTTTCAGTGAAGGCCTTCTTGTCACGTCGAAAATCAATCAGCATTTCTTTATTTTTGGATGCACTGCACCATGGTTCTGTTGGGTACCCTGAAGGAGGGACAGCAACACAGTGTCATCCGAAAACTTAACAAGGAAGCTACTGTCACAAGTTGATCTACAGCCGTCAGTATATAAAATATAGAGAAGAGGTGTTATTACACACCCTTGTGGTGAGCCGGTGTTAGTGACAACAATGTCAGACAAATGACCATTCACAATGACCCTCTGCTGTCTATTGGTCAAAAAGTCTAAAATCAATAGAACAAGTTGATGTGAAAGTTTGAAATCAGAAAGTGAGTAAGAGAAAGATACGATCTTTCGTATTCAACGGACTTCTCATGCACAGCATGAAGTGGGAAGTAACACATATACTCACCTTTGTAGTTCAAAATCTGGCTACTGGAAGTCACTACTGCGTGATATCTATTCATACAACTATGATGATATCTGTTTAGGTATGGAAACTCACATGTAAGGTTGTGTAGTAAATGTCACTGCATAATGGGAAGTCAAATGATACTGGATATTTCCACTGGCATTCTCAGAAATGAATGTGGGGGAAAACATAACAATCTGATTAGACTGACAACCAATTACTTTGAATGCGTAACTCTTAACTTAAAACAAAATTTGTAACAATATATATATATATTACAATTATTATTTTTCAATATCTGCACTTTCCACCAGCCCACTCACCTCTACCTGTCACACTATACAGCAAAGAGAAGCCTTTGTTCACAGATATTTATCAAACAAATAACTAATGATTATTTTCAAACTGTGAAAATGGGCTTCAAAATATCCAAAGGCAAAAGGTGACTTCTTCAAATTCAGACAGACAGAAAATCAATCAGCAAAGATTTGTTTAAATTTATCATTTAATTCTTTTTTTTCCTTCTTTGTAAAAATAGAAAAATATTCTGGTACCAACTTCTTAAATGTGAGGATTTGCTGACTTTTCTTTGTCTTAAGTGATAGTAAACAAAATATCTTTGGGTATTAGACAAATTACTCGATAATTAGTTCTTAATTTCAGTCCTAAATTGATTATCAAAATAGTTGCTAATCATCAATTCCCTGACCCCATGTTTCAGCTCCAATCAAAAACATACTGAGGATTGTGCTTTTGTATAATGAAGTATAAACAACACTAGAACATTACTGAGAAAAATTGCTAAGAAAAAACTTGGATTATGCCGACTTTTGTGCAGCACTAGAGAACAAGATACATACTGTTCACAAAGCAATTATTGAAACACTTGCACTTTACAGTAATAATAACAAGTAATAATAACAATAACAATATAGATTATTTAACTTGAGAAAACAAAATTCTGTAAAACTGCTTTAAGTGAACAGAGAAAAGTACTTCATGCTGACAATTCTGCTGATTTATGTAATTTCCACACAGAAACACCCTAACCCTAACCACTTCTTAAAATCTTGCAGGAGGCAGGCAGTATCTTGTAGGAATGTCAAACCCCTGTTGTTATTTGTGTCTGTCACTTTCTGTTACTCTCCTGCCAAAAATTTGCTTTAAAAACATGGTTGCCAAAAGGACAACAGGCTATGCTCTTACTGTAGCCTGCATCACTTCCTAACAGAAAGTACCACTTTATTGACCTAAGAGACCGAATCTTGCGTGACAAATGCCCATACTTCCTTCATCATATAATCAAAAATGAACTTCCCTATATTTTGGGAGAAAAGTGCTCTCTTCAACAGTAAAAAATTGTGTACATGCTATAAGTATTTGTTTAGTCTATTCTCATAAATGCGAGACTATTATGCGAGGCAGGAAAAAAAAGAAAAGGGAGTAACCTCAGATGACCAACAGAGCAGTCATCGCTCTTCCACCACAGTCATGCAATAATATGTGTCCAAACAGACAGAAACAAAGATGCAAGACTCCCCCAGTCCAACAAGACATAAAAATCCTCTGTTTGGATAAATAAATTGTGTCAGACCTGTCCAATTTCCTTGTTAAAAATCCTTAAAGGTCCCCACACGTATTATGACATATAAAAACACTGCCTAGAACAATAATGTGTGTCTTATGTGGTTTTTCCACAAAAAATGCATAATTACCATGTTAAAATCCATAAAAAGGCATCTACTCCTTCTACCTCAATACAAAGATAATATACAAATGCAAATATATTTCATTCAGATTGTTTCAAATGTATTATAGACAGGAGCATAAGAGATAGTTTTACAGAGACTTCCCCCTTTCACTTTCTCTGTGTGGGAGCAGCTAAGGACAGACAGTAGATCTTTCTAGGAGTGCCAAGTGCAGAGTAGCTGTCAAGAAAAAAACAGCTGTGGCTGCTCAATATGAGCCATTAAAGAATATACAGGAAGCACTCTGCATAGTTCAATTTGTAATATGGATAATTTTGGATCAGATTCCAGTCATCTGTCTCCTAGTGTCTATGTGGGGCCACTGGAGCGTGTAGCTGACAGGTTTTTAATCCTGGACATGTTTTTATTGTCCCGACAAACTGTTTTGTTGATCGAATAATCTACTAATCATTGTAGCTTCAGTATAGTAGCTACCCATTGCCAGCCCTTCCTCAGGTTTCAGTGAGAATGGGTGTTACACATGAATCAAATGTTTCACTGAAGTAGGCTCCATGAATGTGGAAAGGCTGCCAATGTTTCGCAACACAGCCAAATAAAACAAGAATCGTGACTGCTCTAACTTGCCCTCCATCACATGTGTAATTGGTATTAATAGGAAAGACAAGAGTTAATTTGGAGTTCAATGCAGTTTTGCAATTTGTAAATAAGTGTATGTAGATACAGTGCTTGTATATCAATATAAAAATGTAATCAGTTCCACCAGTACTGGTTTAAACACCATATTAGGATCATTACACTGCCAGGCTTCTAGGAACAGCAGTGTTGACACCGATGTGTTATTGGCACAGGGCACAGAGGGAGGGACTGACTTCATAAAGACATTAATTCTGTTACCTTGATGAATACATAACTCTTTTAAAGACTTTATGAAATACAGGATAACAATTAAAAGCCCATGTTAGCCTCTTTTCAGCGGGTGATAATGTAGTTACATAATCACATTTAAGGTTTGCATAGCTGTAGAAAGGACACGAGGCCGACACACATCCTGCAACAGCCTGTTTTTTTTTCTTTCTTTCTTTTTTGTAACCAAAACATCGAAAGAGGCACACACAGCCTCATTAATAACGCACCGTTTCTACATCTGACAAAGCCTAATAAAGTGTAGGTCCCGGTATTTAACAAAGACATAGAATAAAACAAACATTTAAACTTACCTTCAGCAAAACACTGACAGTGTTGTGATCCGTCACCTCTTCCTCCTCTTCTGTCTCATAAGTACACAGCCAGTCCGAATATCCTATTGAACATTTCCTGCCCCCATCACTCAATTTGACGCAGAAAACTTGATACTTTTTGTTGTTTTGAACCGAGGAGAAATGAATTTAGATCGCCGAGCAGCTCGTCGAGTAGGCACGGACAACTTTTTTTCCCTCAACGCAGACAGTAGATTAAGTCTCACTTCCCTGTTACGCACGATGTGCCAGTATAGGGGAGCGCGCTTTATTTCCTGCCCTGGCGTTCAAGTTCACACATGGCCGAGATACAGTGTGTAGACCAGACAAACATCAGGGCTGGTGTGGAGCGATATGGTGAAGCATATATATGTATGTAAATATATATGTATAAGACTGTGGAGGGAAAGCCTACAGTATGTTTTGGCGCTAATGTGAACCTCCTCTAGTCATGCTCTGTTTAGTTGAATCTGAGAAGATTATAAAGTACGCACTCTGCCGCCTTTATTGTCTGAGGAGAGAAACTGTATGGCTTGAGCACACGTACAATAGAAATAAGGTAGGCATCCACCGCTGTTAAAACAGAAACTACAACCGAGTGTAGAGGGCTTGGGCCTTCCACAGAAGGAGATGTAGGCGGAGTAATGTTCAGTCATTTCACAGCATGGTGTAACTTCCAGTAAGTCTTACTGAGACACTCGATACCATATCTGCAGATGGTAGTGACCTCAAGTCGGATATCTTCCCAACGGTACCCACTTACGGGAAACCATTAAACCCTTAATATCCAATAATCGCCCTCTCAGGATTTTACCTTTCTGCTAGCTCCAACTGCAATTAAGACAATAGTTGGTGTTTTTAGTCCAATATATATTGAAATATATCCCAGCAGTGGTTCATTGGTTGTGGTTTATTATTATCTACATATTGGGTAATTACAGTTCATCTCGAGCTGCACGCCTCCAGTCCAGCCATTCAACTTTGAACCAGTAGTGAAATGTAACCACATAAACACAAGTACTGTACTAAAGTGCAAATCTGTAGTACTTGTACTTTACTATTTTAGTTTATTTCTATTTTAAGCTATTTTATTATTCGATTTCACTTCCGTTTCTATTCTAATGTTATAGATTAGTTACTTTTCTAATTCAAGTTTTACACACAAAAACATATTATGATATTATAAAATACAAGTCAGTGCTGCAGGTTAAAATTCACTCCATGTTGCCCAACTACAATAGCAATATAATACTGCTTACATATCAATGTATTAGTAATAATAGTACAATGATATAATATAAACATTTAGAATATAACAGATAATGTCAAAATGATATCATATATATTATATGTATATTATATGCCTTGCCTTGCCTATGTGGAGCCACCAGGGGTCGCTAAAGAATTTTAATGTGTTACAGTCCAGCTGCTGCTTAAAGGTTTTGAAGCAGTGATAATGCTCTATGTTAGTTTTATGTCTGTAACTGTGTGCTGAGTTTTACATAAAAGTGTTATGATGATGATGGTGGTTTATTATTATTATTAGTAGTAGTAGTAGTAGTAGTAGTAGTAGTAGTAGCAGAAGTATCAGTGTTAGTATTACTGTTAGTATTAGTATTAACAGTATTATATGCACAATTTCTGATATATCCATATTTTGATGGTTAAGTTTTACAACAAAATAAACCCTTCCTAAAATTTCAAACAGATTCATGAAAGTCGGCTCCTCTGGTTCACAGTTTCTTGCATCAGCCACATGAGGGAGGTACAGACCTGCCTTAAACCTGCTAGCCCTCAATGTGGTAAGGGGTCTGTTTGAAATTAGGTACCATCATAGCAGGATCACACACGAGCAACAGCAGACTACCTAACATGAGGTGAGTCTAACTTAGTATAAGAATATTCATGTTAACCATTTGATCTGTTTCTAATAAATTAATATTCTGCTGCCGTTCTCACAGAGACGTCTCTGTTTCAGTTGTTCTTTGACAGCAATGTGTTTATTCCAGTATATATTCCTGTGTGTTATTTATTTATTCAGCGAGTCATGTGAGAGGGGGCAGGCTGAGACATGTTACCAGGACATTCCACCTGTCAAATCCAATTTCCCAAGAATTTTTGATTGACCTGTCTAACACAGAAACAATGCAGCTGCAAAGATTTGATCATTTCCTTCCAGGGAACCAAAGGAGTTTCCATTGTTTCATTTTTCCTCATGTGAATCGGGTTTAGACTGTATTATTTGTCTGGCTTGAAGCTGCAGATGTCGTCTATTGATTTTGATTAATTTTTTCCACGGTTTCTTGCTACCATGTTCCAAACTGCCAAATATTGCAAACCTGATGGACTCAGTCACAGTTGCCATTAAGATTACCCTCTTTAGTACTCAGGCTAAATATTCATAATGACAACTACAGCTTCCAGGAGAGAGACAATGGTTAATATAAGATGACAGACTTTAAAAGCAGTTGGCAGTGGTGGTGTTTTTTCTATCACAATAAGCAGCTTCTCATTTTCAAAAAAATATGTTTGATGGATATTAAAAACTCAGCCACAGACAGAATTAACTTTTTAGCATTTCAGCTGTCTGTTGGTTGCAGGTTTCTATATCTCAGTGTTTGTATTATTGTTGTTTGCTGCATTACCACTCTCTGAGCAGGCCTGTCATTATTTTCGGGGTCCTCTTAGGTAAAAGGCCCTTACTGCAGGGCTGCAACATCTGGAACCAATACAGCTGTGCTGGCTATCTGTGGAACCAGGGGGCTCGGAGGTTGTGGGCTGGGGTGGAGGGGGTTGGCAAAGGGTTGGGCTAGTTGCTGCTTTGGCCCTGGGGGTCTATGTGTCCCTGACTTCAAAATAGACTTGATTGCTAACAGCTGGCAGTCCTAACTCACCCAGTGTCAGAGCTCTCCTCTGATGTCAACCTTGTCAGTATCAAGGCCCGGACAATGGAGGGCCAGCAGCATGGAAAAGGTATAGAGCAAAATTGTGTCCATGTGAAATGAGATTCAAAGAATGACCTTTCTTTATGAGGGTTGTTACCATAAATAACTTGCAAGTTTTTGTCAAGACACCTTTGAATGAAGCATACACTGAAGGTGTGCACAGACACCATAAAAGTCAGATATTAAAGTTGAGTGCATGCCAAAAAAAACAAAAAACAATATAATGTATGAACAAAGTCATTAGTGCATCCGTCAGTAGCAGCTAAAAACTTTAGCATCTACATACATTTAGACGATATGAAATTATTAAGCGACTAATTATTCCTTTATAACTTCCTCCTCTTCCTATGTAGTCATATTCCTATATAACTACTTTATAACCCAAGTATACAAAGGTAATTATATCAATAATCAACATGTATATCTTTTGGTGAAATGTATTTTCAGTATCATTTGTTATTGGAGCTGTATCGCAGAGAGGAGGCTGCATCTGCGCTGTGCCCTGCTATTCACTGCGACAGTACGAGTAAATAGGACAGCAGCTCATTAGCATCTTTTATTATCCAATTACAAACTCTGCTCGCCTAATTACCTCCAATCAGCAGGGAGAAGAAAATGATTGACTTCCTGGAGGACAGGAATCACTCAGGACAAAAAGGACAAACTGGAATTCACTCACGTAATGGATAGAAAGAGACTCGCAGGAAGTCAGAATATGGAAATATATAGGTAGACATAAAATACTGCA
Source organism: Scomber scombrus (assembly GCF_963691925.1). Taxonomy (NCBI): domain Eukaryota; kingdom Metazoa; phylum Chordata; class Actinopteri; order Scombriformes; family Scombridae; genus Scomber; species Scomber scombrus. Next base: position 15,116,576 of record NC_084979.1, on the reverse strand, counting down.
GCTATTGTCTCAGTGTTTAAAAAAATAATTATCATAGATTACCTTTCAGTAAAACCATCACATTGTGCAGGTAAGGCTTTTATTACATGATTTGTGACTGTTGCAAGACCCCAGCAAGCATTTTATCAATATAAGACTTCCAAAACACTTAATTCCTGTTGCATGAAATTAGTGTGCAAGTAGTGAAATATGCCTCTCCACGACTTCCAATGTCACATTTCCACATGGTCTGTTCTACCTTCACAAGGTTATGTTGTTTTGTGGATTATGTTATTGAGTTTGTGACACGAAAAGATAGGAAATAATTTTTAAACAGCTGCAGAAATCATTATCCTTCATCAGAGGATGAAGGGCAGCCACTGCATAAGGTTGTGCTTATAACAGAGCTATGCATCATTATTAGGCAATTAATTACTCTGTAATCAACAGCAGCAACACTGTTCTACTGGGATTCAGTCACAGATGTTTCAAACTCAGCTTTGACACTGCTATCCATAACTGAGGAGGAATGGATCCTGTTTCAGGCTTTGACTAAACTTTAACTTCTTTGCGCACAGAGTTGTTCAGATTTACTTCTTCTCTTGGTTAGTTTTGATTCTTTGAAAGATGTCAGGAAAGGCCAGAAATAGCATAGGGCGGGCCGCTGGGACGAGCTGTTGTTTACAGACAGTGACAGGGATGGAGGACCTCTGTGCTCTGGTGCCGGGCCTGAAGCCTCGGGGGTGTGCTAGCACTGCTTCTGTTGCTGTTCTGGATGATGCAACACACAAAAAACCACACAAACATGCAGGCCAGCAAACTTGTGTGCACGTAGACACACAAAATACACACACACTGACTTCTTGCTAATTTTTCACTCCATACAGACACACAAACAAACAAACATAGCCATAACAACTGCAGAAATGGCAGCACACCCTCTGCTGAATGTACCTGTGTCTTTGTTTCATATTGACTTTACCTGCTGACTATACAGGCTACTGTGTTGTCAATTCAAGCTGATGTTAGAACAAATCCAAAACGTCACAATGTGTGTGTTTATAGGTTAAACGATTTAGCAATCAGTTTAAGTAACTGTGCTGACCTTAACATTGGGGTCAGGCCAGGTTACAGAGAGCAAAACATAAGGTAAGCACCACCATCATGTAATTTCTGCACTCTGGTCAATTGCAGTCCCCTGACTGCTGAAATCACAGAAAAACACAAAGAAGCAACCGCAGTGCAATATTGACAAATTATGTTTAATATTGTGTGATACTCTTCTCTTAAAATACAGTCTTTTCTGAGGTAGACCATTACAGTTCAAGAACATTATTATCATTTTTCAAAACAGACATCAAAAAAGACATGAAATAAATACTTTCATGTACAATATGCCGCAAAAATGAGGTAGAAATGGTTACAGAAAATGTACAATAACCAAGAACAAATTTACCGCAATAACAGATCAAGACATGTAAAAAATAAAAACTTGTTTTGTTGGACAAACTGTCGGGAGTTGTGTGTTGTCGCTAACCCTAACACTAACCCCTAACTCATCACTATTATTTAATTTCTGTGTTTACATGTGAATAATCACTTGCATCATCAAGACTGTACAGCTTGAGGCTTCCGTAATTTGTAAATGTGTTTTCAGTTTCTTAGATGGTGAACAGTATGCACAGCAGTGGTCACTCTGATTGATCTGGCTGTATGGCATGACTGAAGCCACCAGCTGGAGAGGGAAGGCTGCACTGTGATATAGGGTTGCTGGACATCAATCAGACCACTTCCACTCCAGAGGAATAAGTATAAGGGAAAGGGTGAGGGGGGGGGGGGGGGGGTTACAACGCCACATGGCCACTGGGGCTCGTGGCCAGGGGGCAATCCAATCTAATGAGATTGCATTGGGGAGAGAGAAAAAGAGAAAAAGAATGATGAGGGAGGGAGGGAGAGAGGGAGGGGGAGGGGGGGTAGGAAATATTACATCATACTGTGTATACCTCCTGAGGACCATGGCAACAGTCTAATACGCACGACCTCTGTACCTGCAGTCCAGTGACCAGGTTTTTCCAGCTTGTTAAAACAGAACCGAAAGACTGCTGGGAAAGGAAGGTTTCTCTGGATTGTCTACATGTTGGGTTCATCCACAATATGTACACATTAACTGTGACTATTTATACTTTGGGATTTGCTAAAAGCTACACACTTGATTTTTAAACATTTTTGCAAATGTGTTTGTTGCCTTTTTTTATTTTAGTATTGTGCTCAGATGTTCACTATTAGTGCACGTGTGTGATTGTGTGCATTATATTAACATTTTCAAGTGATATTTTGCAGCTGAAAAACTATAAACAGCAGACATGCATATGCAGGATATGTAAATGCTACATAACACAGAGATTTTCAAGCAGTTTGTCCAACAAAAAAAGGAATATTTTCTGTATTCTACATCGCATTTCATCATTCCACCATAAACTACAATAAAAATAAAGGGTAAAAGAACATAAAAGAAAACTTATTTATATATTCATATATAATAATACATGGATTTATGGCATCAAATATCCTTTGAAATACCTGAATTACATTCAATGTTACTCTTTGTAGCATATTCAAGTTTCTCTCCCGAGGTAAAAGCCCAGCTGCAGTGGGTATTAAAAGACTGTCAGGTTTCCCCTCGCTCCTTTTCCTTGCTCCTCGCCACTCTCTACTAAGACCCTAAGATTACATACATTCTTTATTTTATATTTCTGAGGTAAAGAAATTTTTCCTGAGCATTTCAAACAAGACTACATACTACAAAACAAAAGAAGTAAGTGAAATAGAAAACAGACACGCTGTGGGAGAAGCTGTGTGCAGGTGGTGTTGTTTTGTAGGATTCTCAGGAAAACTGCAGTGGTTGAGGAATGTGAGATAAATAACAAATTTATGTGGAAGTCAAGGACAACAACCCAAAAATGATAAAGTAAATTTTCAGTGAATTGTATCATTTTAAGTGTGTATATAGTACCAATGGTGAGTTCTTTAAAGATACATGTGAAGTATTTCTACAACCAAACACGTTGAGAGTAACTGCAAGGTTTCACTTGAACGACTGATCTCCAGGGAAGGGCAGCTGCAAGTCTGGAAATCATAAAATTCATTTGATTTTCTTTATTTTTCAGTGTAGTAAGGAGTAACTGTTTGACTTGGTGAACAGCTGTTGAGACAGATTAATCTTTTGTGATTTTGAGGACCAGTCTGCTTTGAGAAATAACAGCACAGCTATGTATGCATTTGGTTTGACATATTTTTGGTCAAGAAACTGTTTTGCTGAAAAGTTGCAGATCCCAAGCCCGTCATGCTAAATTATTAGCCGAAATCCAATAACTGAATTAACATTAGGATAACATGGAAGTGGACTGGCAATAAATAGAATCCTGAGAGTAGCAGTCAAAAGGGGGATTCTACAAACCCTGATTATCCATAATCTTGGACCACGTCACCTAGCAACAAATAATTGATTTTGTCCTGGACCAAGGCTAATCAGGATCTCTCAGAGTATCCAAATAGCTATCTTTGATTTTCCCATTGACCAAATGACTAAAACACTACCCCACTCAACAAGGCCTATTCATGTTTCCTTTCTTTGGGAAAAAATAAAATATTGATATTCATAGCAAAACAAAAACAACACACCATGGCATGCTCATGCCAGTAAAACTACTTTGTCAGCTCTCCTGTACCTTTGAGCTTGTCTGGCTCTTTTGGCTGCATAATTGGTAAATACAAAACAACAACAAAACATTCCGAAGGCTTGCCATATCGAAAGCAAAGACGGGATCACAAGGCAGTCCGAGTACAGTGACTGGCTGCTTTTTCAGTGGCTATACATCTTGCTCCACTCTATACAAGTGTCCAGTTCTTTTGTGGTGGTGTGTGGGCGCACCTTGCAGAAGGCATTCTCAAAGTCTGTGAAGGCTGGGGATTTGGAGGCTGTGGGCAGGCCATGCATGGCCCCAGTCGGGGAGGATGCTGAGGACAGCGCCTGCTGGCTAAGCTGCAGCAGCTCCCACACTGAGAAGCCCTCAGTGCGCTGCAGCACAGCACTCAGCTCCCTCTCACTCAGGCTGCAGCCCTGGGGCGACAGCGCTTGCAGCAGGACCTGCCTACGCATTCCCACATCTGGCAGGCCAACGTGATAACGCTTGGCAAAGCTCCGATGGACTGCATCTTGCAGCAGATCTGGCCTGCCAGTGGCACATACAAGAATCACCAGACCTGTGGTGCCCACCTGGGCTTTCTCCAGAATGGTGAGCAGTGTCTGTCTCAGCCCCTCCTCTTCCATGGCCTCCACCTGACTGAGCAGTATCACTGAAGGCTGCCGTGCCGCTGCCACCTGCAACACTGACCCCAGAATGTGCTCTGCCTCAGCCTTCCCTTTAGATGCCAGCATCGCTCCACTCAACCGGTAGAAGGATGCCCCCAGCTGTGTAGCCAAAGAACGAGTCAACGTTGTCTTACCCCCTCCCCGGGGGCCAAACAGCAGGACGGTTCTTGGTGGCCGCATCACTGGACTGGGCCTCAACACGGGCCACAGCAGGTCCTCCTCCAGTGCAGCCTTGACATGGGTGAGCCCAGCGAGCTCGCCCCAGCTTAGGGCTGGGCTACAGTCCAAAAACTCTCCACTGACAAGGTCCAACATTCGTGGGTCTGGGCTCTTCAGAGTCTCAACAGTTGGACCACACAGTGGAGGGCGTTTGTGGGCCTGGGAGCAGTGCTGCTGTTGCTGTTGGGTGAAGCCCTGTTCCGCCACTCCATTCTCCCCTGTCATGCCCGCAGGAGGGCTGTACTCCCCTGCTGCCCCATACTGAGGAGACACCAGGGGCTGAGAGGAGGGCTTACTGGACTTGAAGGTTTGAGGGTCTGTGCTGCCTGAACTGCTGAAGCCATTTCCCCGGCACTCTGTTTTGTCATTCACACTGTAGGGTGAGTGTCCCCCGGCCTTCAAGGGGTCATAACTATATTTCCTATAACGAGAGCTATCCCCACCCTCATCCTCTTCTACACTCATCTCAAATGCTTTTCTTTTTAGTGTCCCTCCAGATTCAGATGTCCCAAGGTTGCTGCTCTGGTAACTATAGCTGCCTCCTACTACTGTGGGTCTCGATGGAACAGGAGTAGGGGCTGGTAGACCCGAGGGCAGGTACGTTGCAGAGGGGTGGCTATAGCTGGGGGCAAGGGTAGTCTGTGGAGGGTATGTGCTGGGGGGGTAGTTATAGACAGGTGTGGTAGGGCTATAGCTGGGCACCAGAGTTGGGGTGGATTGGAGGGTGTGGAGGGAGGCAGGGGGAAGTGCTGCACTGGGTTGGGGACAGTACCCTGAGGAAAGATAGGTGCCATTGTAGCTAGATGGGTACTCGCTGGAGCCACTGCAGGAGCTGCTGCCACTATAGCCAGAGTCTGAGAGGTTACTGTTCACCACTGACACACTGCCGACCCCAGGAGGGCCCGCGGATGTGGCTACAGACTTGGAACCTGAGTGGCTGTCATGGCCTCCAGGGGGCACTAGGGAATAGGAGGCATCAGTGCTGTGTGTCAGTGGCCACGGCTCCAGCTCAGTCTTCTGGCCGTTGAGGCCCCCAAAGACTCCTGGCTCTGGGTAGGCGCCCACAGTAGGTGGCCGGTCATATGGTGAGTCCAGTACACCAGAGTACTTCTCGGCATAGCGCTTCAACAGGTTGGAGGCTGTGAGGGCAGAGATGTCATCATTTGCCCAAGCGTAGTTACTGGATGAGCGGCTGCGGCCAGAGTAGAATTCCGACTTGTGGGCCGGAGAGGAGGTGGTGGAGGAGACGTCCAGGTGCTGCTCAGGCCACTGGCTGAGGGGCTGGGCATGCTCTGGGTTCCAGTGCATCTTTAACAGACCTGACAAAGAAACACATGGGGGGATTATGATTACAATCATGTCAGAAAATAGGATAATGGTGTGGTATGACTGATAATCTTGAGCTGTACAGGTTCCTGATTATGATATGAATCAATGTGGGTAGATAAAGGGTCTTAATAAATTGCTTTCTTTCCATAACGTCCTGTCCTTTTGTTTTGACTGACAGGAGAAATAAGTCTCAAAATGTAATTTTAACATTTACATGAATGTAAACATTATCTAAGCTTCAAATGTGCCAATATATAAAAATAACTTAACATAAAATATACTTTGTTTTGTTGTTTGGCTCACATCTGCAAGACATGGGACCACGACAAATTAATTAGCATTAAATAGACTAAAAAAGAATTAAAAGAACAAAACTTATTTTTTTAAGATATAATTTGTTAATATAATTTATATTTTTATTTGTTAAGTGCTTAAATTAAAATGTTAAAATCTTTTTCACCATGCTACAAGAATACAAGAAGAAAACACAGTACCCCTCTTAAAAAACAGATAAAGGAAAAAACAAAATTGCTGTTTACAATATGTCATGACCAGGAAACTATACATTAAGGTTCTGCAAAACAGTACTGCACCAAAATAATAGTTTAATATACTGTAGATTATTAAACAAGACAGTGCAAAGTTTAGACACTCTTCAATGACTGCTTTCCTCACTATCATGTGCACAGTAAAAAATGGTTTGAGCCCCCCCTCTGCAGGCAGCCAGTGATGAGAAATGGCCTTTCTTTTGTTTTGAAAGGACTCCTTTTCAGCGTTACTATCATGCATGGTAGCAGAAGTAGCTCAAGTTTCCCAGAGTGACGGAAGACGGTAAAGAGGAGGTGGAGGGAGAAAGAGAAAGCTGCAGAAATAAAGAGAGTGAAAGCAGATCTGTAGGCTGGATCTGTTGTTTTGCAGTTTCCCAGCTTGTGTTGGAGCAGTGATAAGATCCCACTACTATTCCCTGTGCTGCTAGCATCTGCAGGTCTCCCAGAGGAGCTATTGTTATCTCCCCGTGCATGTTGCTCTGAATGCCTGCTCTCTCCGCCCTCCACCCCCAGCTACCACCCACCAATCCACCCACCCACCGTACACCAGAGCTCCAAAGGCCCAGTGGCCGGCTGGACAGAGGGAGGGTGGGAGGGAGGGTTAGGGGAAGGAGGTTGTTTGTGTGTGTGTGTGTGTGTGTGTGTGTGTGTGTGTGTGTGTGTGTGTGTGTGTGTGTGTGTGTGTGTGTGTGTGTGTGTGTGTGTGTGTGTGTGTGTGTGTGCGGACAGTGGTGTGGAGAGAGTGAGAAAGAAAGAAAGACAGAGGGGGGTTGGGTTTGGAATTGCAGCATAGTGTGCTATTCATCAGCACAGTCTCCCATGGAACATTGGGAAAGTGGAATGTCTGTTCCTCTGGCTGACTTCAGCACTGGCTGAGGTCTGATTGATCATGGCTGCTTTGCACTGAGCACATCGCCAATCTAACAGGAGAGAGGGCAACCAAAAAAATGAGATAGTTTGGATTATGAATCCTCCATGTCAATGGTCTTATTTTTTTTTGTTAAAATATTGTACGGTTGTTGAAATGCATGGAATCCTTTACCCGAATGTATAATGCATCTGGTACTTTTCAATGTTTGAATACAATGCTGCCTAATCTCTGAAGCCCATTATTATATTATATATATGCACACACGTGTGTACATATGTGTGTGTGCGTGTGTTTGAGAGAGAGAGTCATAGATGAAGAGACAGACAGGAAACGAGAGCGAAAGAGATGGTATGAGATGCAACAAAGTTCCCCAGCTGGAACTGAACCAGAGATGTTGCAGTTATGTAGCATGTGCAGTAACTATTTGGGTACTGGGGCACTCTAATATACTGTTGCAATGCTTACAGTATGTGTATATGTCGGATAGTCCACTATTCAAATACCTCATATATGCATTACTAATTATATTACAACATTATAGTTAAAGAATAGCGTATTTTGAGAGGACTAGCATTACCTCTTGCTGAGGCATTAGCTTGACATTCCACACATAGCTTGGCATTATTGAACTGTCACAATTTACCCTGAGGTTAGGACTACTCCAGCCAGAAACAGGGAGGTAAAAAAGGAATATGGCAAAAGCCGTCATTACTGGCTTTGCTGCCTTCCCTGCAGTTGATGCCTGGTGATTCATTATTCATGGCTGTCTGTGTGTGTGGAGCCAGGCTTCTTATTGCCATTTAAATCAATCTCAATATCCACAGTCTGCGATTCTCCTGCTTTCCCACTATCTAGCTCACTCCTAAACTTTGGCCTTTTCTTTACCAAAGAAAAGGCCAAAGATTTCTTTCCAAACCTCCCCATGTGTGTGTTTTCAGATTACGTCTGTTATTTATTCAGTCAGATGAGACCAGCAGACCAGATGGTCGTTGGATTATCATGTCCTTCATATTCAAATCCACTGCCTTATTTCCCAATGGCCAAACCAGTTCAAGTACTTCCCTAAGCTTCAGCAAACCCACACAGCCACACACCCAGCGCAGAAAGACGTTCAAGAACATTCTCACACTCTGTTCACTTGTTATTTTCACAAACTTGCTGAAGACATTGGCTTGTCCACACCCAGATGACCACATATTTTGGTTGCCTTACTTGCAGGTCTTTGTCCAGAAACCATATATGTCCTGCAGACCCTTCCCATCTGCAGCCCAACCAGTTTTTTAAGCAGCCCCAATAATGGGGCCTGTGTGTGACAGAGATGGATGAGAGCCCAGGGGAGCTCATAAAAACCTGGAGTGGGGAGGGAGGGATGGAAGGAGGGAGGGATGGAGGGAGGGGAAAGAATGGACAGCAGGCGCTTCGTCCTCTCTAAGCGGACTGGAGCGGACATTAGAGGACTCAGTGAGGCGGGCTAACTGCTGTCCACTCCGTCATCAGAGTAGCACCAATACAGAACAGACTCACACCACCCTCCTGACCAATGTAATGTCCAGCTGCCCATACCTGAGGTACCAATTCACTATTAAATCTGAGAGTACAGTAATTATATTCTAGTCTTTTAAAACAGTGAATTATACTCTGTAATTCTACCTGTATGTACACAGTAATTTACATGAGTGATAGGCCGCCACTCACCCCTGTTGAACACAGCAGGGTCGCAGCGCAGTTTAACCCTTTCCATGTAATTAGATCTTGCCTTCTGCTGGATTGTGGATTTTAGAGCAGCAGCGGTCCACATTAAACTGAGCAAGATCTAATCTACACTTCTGCTTAAATCAGAGCCATCATGTAGATTAATTCACTAGAGGGTCAGGAAGAAAGCTAAGATTAGAAGTAGGAAATCAGGACAATGTGGAAATACTGTCAGTAGCAGTGCAATCATTAGATTAACTTCAATGTATGCTTCAGTGGGATGCTATTGTAAATTATCCTATACATCATACATATACACTGTCGCCCATAAAGTTGGAATAATTTTGTTTTCAGACACAATCCTCTGTTTATTCCTATTTAAATTTTCATTGTGAACATTTTGAGAAGATATACACTTTATCTGTCAAGAATGAATCACATTGTCACAATCATTTCATGGAAAGAGGTAAAAAAATATTTTATTCCAACTTTATGGCCGACAATGTATCACGATACATTGCTCAGCTCCATAATGAAATTCTGTGACTTTCCCTTTTCTGCCACATATTTTACTCTATTTTTTTAATAAGAGAGAGGGATCGTGGATAAAAACCCACATGTATTGCTGACGAAAGTGTCAGTGTGTTTAAAAGTGGGAATCCTCAATCAAGTCTTTGTTGCTGTTGTCAATGAGAGTAAAGAGGCTCTGTGATGCAGTCACACTGGGTTTGCATGAATATTAAATAAATAAATAAAAATATCAGTGGCATTCTTGAACTTATGTTGAACATAACAGAAATAGGTTTTAATATGTTGACCAAATTAAGTATACATATATGTGACCAGACTGCTTTTTTGTTGACCGATGGCCTTACTTGGCTGCAAGGAGATTGATAAGAACGTTGTATATGTGCACATTAAACTTCCCACTGAGTGTGTGTGTGTTTTCTTGGCCCCAGGAGAGACAGATGTTCTTCTGCTGACCGCCTTACTGTCTGTGCGGCCATTGTGGTGGATGGCTAGCAGACGTGCGTGGCTCGGACAATCCAGTTGGCCCTGAGACAAAGCTTGAAGGATCCTATTGTCAGGGGCCTGTCTAATTATGGAAATCTTATTAATCTATTCAGCAGCAGTCCACTGACAGCTTTTGTGTCAGCCCGGGATTTATTGAGGGATCTGTGTGAGCTGCATCCTATTGTAGGCGTGCGTGATGAAGACAGTGGCACGGCTCTCTTCAGCTGAAACCAGCTTTGCTTTGAGGAGGCCCTAAAATTAAAATTAGAACAGATACGGCTCAGGGGGGTTGTGTTAGGTTCATTTGTGATTTCTGCCCTCAAATGCTCAAATTTGCCATCTGCAAAGTCACTGAATGTCCTGTTGACTTGCTGAAATCAAAGTAGCTTTTAACCCATAACGGTTGGTAGTACTCTAAACAGTGTTGTGGTTTCCTATAAAAGAGGTATCAGTGGTTGAGGTGAAATGTTATCTTGGCCGGAAGCCCAGAGACAGAGAACTCCAGTCCGTTTCACAGTTCCCCTGGGGTCCCTTTCCCCTTCTCCCTTCCCGGCACTTTTGTTTTTTCCTGCCCTGAGGAACAAAACAGACACGGATGCAACAAGCCTTCTGGGACAGCGTGCTATTAAACTGTGCCGATTGTGAAGAGGCTGCTTGTAAACAAGAGCGCTGTGGATCAATCCAATCAGGGGTCCATTCAGGGTTGAGCTCTATCCCCACCCACCGACCAAAGAATACTACCAACATGTCCACTCCATTGTACACCTCCATACAGAGATACAAAAATGTACACAGAGCAATAAATCCTTTGATGCTTTGTCGCTGGTTTATAACAAACTGTTAAAAACGTGTGATGATACAGACCTGCAGGTTGCTTTACAAAATATATAGCAACAAGAAACAAAAGCAAGAATTTACTTGAAAAGTTGTCTTGAAAGTCTTGTTATTAATATTTTCTGTGGAGACATTGTGCTCTTTTCTTTTGCTCTAAATTAACTTATTGGCCAAAAGACTTCCACAGTAAAAAGGTAATTCTTTTTATTCAACTTTCAATTTTACCAACACCTGCCTGAAAATAAGAAACCTACAAATTCACTGGGCAGATATAATCAGCAACCAGGAACTGAGGCAGCCAACAAGACAGCAACCTGCAGAGGAAGAAATCCTCTGGAGATGGATTGGTCACACTCTTTGCACGCCTGCATCCAGAACCACAAGACTGGAATTCCTGGAGAGCCTTTGTTGGCAGCCAATGTCCAAAGTGGGGTCATAGGCTTTAAGTAAGTAACTAATCTATTCAACAAGGAAGTAAAGTATGTTGAAGCAAATTTCTCAACATGAACATGTTCACTTAAAGACAAAATTCTTCATATACTTCTAAACAACTGTTACAGAGTCAAATGCTTTTGAGAATGCTGTTCTGGCTGTTGTGGCAGTATGTCAGTATTTCAATTTAGACAGCATCTCAGAAACTGCCACTTTAAAGAAAAAGCCTTCAAAAGGCTTGAAATGAATGCAGTCAAGTTACAATACAATGCACACAACTGGGGAACGACAGACAGAAAGTAGAGCGAAGGGCAGAGTGTGACAGACATTATATTTGTGCTGATTAATCACAAACCTGATGCTGTGATGACTGCATAAGTTGTTTTGTATTCAGCAGGCGCAAGCTGATCAATGAGTTATCGGATGAAACTCCTGCTTGCTGAACATAAATATGTAGGACAGATTGTCACTTTCTTTCAGGAATCTTTAAACACAAACATATCAAATAAACTGTTTCAAATGATGGAGCACTGGGGCTTGGTGTGCAAAGCAGAGGCGCTTTCAGAATCTGTTATTTATCAGAGTTTGTTATCTTGATTTGTCGTTGAGTCTTGAAGCCCCTTAAGTCCTCCCTTCTCAAGTTCACTGTGATTTATGACACTAATATCAAGCAGGGCATTCTCACTAGGCTGGCCGCTGCATACTACCTGGTCTGTCGTAAAAACACCAATCTGAGAGGCAGGCCACATTTCACAGCGTGGCAGGTGGAGACAGTGGAAAATTGTCTCTGGACGTTCTCCCACTTTGGTATGAAATACACATTTTATCAGCTCTTGCACAGTTTGTCCTACAGACTGAAAAATTATGATGAATCCCTTGGCGATATTGTGGATTATGTATGTTGAACTATACTCGTGTTACAAAGACAATATCACCCCATGGATGCTGAATAGCCTCTGTTATCATGTGGGGTATTGCCAAAAAGCTGTTAAAGGAAGCATGAGGTCAGTCCTTGAGACCCTTTTCAAACCTCCTTAAGACTGGGATAATGCGGACACCGGACAACAGGGATCATAATTTATCAGCCATGCATAATTGGGCATTGCTAGTGAAAATTATTATAAATCTATGTGTTAGTCACAGGGCTGCTATCAATCAAAAGAAACACAATCCCACACTTCCACTCTGCCTCTCGTTCCCTCTGGCTCATCTGCTCCCTCTTTCATGGCCCTAAAAAGATGTAATAACAGAAGAGTGCGGGAGCTCTGGCGGGGAGTTTTCACACCTGCTGCCCAGAGCACGAGCAGACGCAGTTCTTTTCAAACAAGCCTCACCAGTTCAATCCCAGGAGGAAGAAGCTCATCTCCTGCAGTGGCATTGAGGGATGTCCTCTGTGTGTGTCTCTCCCTATCTCTGTACCTTCCTCTTGCTGCGGATAGAGCTATCTGTACTCCATGTATCAGAGTGACAGTTTGACTTACTCTATTTTTTGTTTCATCCCCCTATGGGAATGTTACAGGCCAGCTGTCAGAATGGTTTTTGTCTGTGTGTGCAGCTAATACAGTTTTATTAGAAGAGAAGGACACTGTGACAACGGTTTACTGTGTATTTTGCAGCTATATATAACAAAATGTCTGCAATAATAAAAACCAGTGAGGGTAAATAACAATTATTTTTAAACCAATTGTTAAACAGAATAAAACAAGCCTCTATGAGTTAAATCTCCAATTCATTAGTAAAAAGCAAATATTCAGTCCCATTAAAAGTTGTTGTTTTGCAGAGTGGATGGAGAGGAGCAGGAGCCAAAGTACCTGATGACATTTGTTAATCATTGATTAATTGACAAACGTGTTTAGAATTGCTAATGATAGTGCAGCAAGAAATTTCCCATCTGAGAGCCTGCTCATTTTACAGCCCTTTTCTCAGCACTCTCCAAAACTAGAAAGCCTCCGGAATAATTGCTGGATGCGTCACTTCATGCTCGTAATTTTAGAAACAACTCCCCCATCCCCCGTGCCTGCTAACGCACGTCCACAAATGGCAGAAGCCCATCCACCCCCCTTCAAGAAAAACAGGGTCCCTATTTTCTGTGACTGCAGGCTGGCTCTAGGTCATTGTGTCCACTAATATATCAAAGAACAGCTGTCCTAAGGCACGGTGATGACCAATCACCCCTTCCATCTGTCTCACTCGCCCAATCTCTGCCCCATCTCCCCCTCTTCAGCTCTATCTTTTCCTTGCAATCTCCTTCTTTCCCTGTTTCTTTGCTTCTCCACCTCCCTTATTCCCCTCTATTCCCAGTGCGCATGTTGTGTTCCCTCCTCTCTGTCCAAATCCCCTGGCCCCTCTGTGCTCCCAGCTTATAGTCTCAGCACTTGGGCAGCTTTGGGATTTGTTGTTTTCTGTTAGCACACATACAAACAGAGCAATATTTTCAACAGTTCATTCTGTGGTAGTGTGTTTTGTGATCACCGCACAACAAACACCTGATGGCATACCGATTAAAGTATGTTATTTTTCAAGTGAAGTCATTTACTAATTAGCTGTGCTGGTGTGAAAGACGCTGAGCCTCATTGTCGAGTGCTGAATTCTGCTGCCTCAGGAATCCAGTGAAGTGTTGCTATCCAAATGAGCCTCACCACCCTGCTTCTTAATTGGACCCTTAACAGGAGCGGAGGCCTCCTTAATGAGCTGATGAACCCTTGCAGAGACAGGGGACAGGGCCAGTGGATTCACAGGGCCCTAGGTCCCTAACCTTGCTGTTTTTGTGGGCAAGGACACATGCAAGCACATACACACACACACACAGACTGGGGGCTAATTAGAGCCCATTCACACCCTACACTAATGATCCCGGCTCTCATTCACACACACTTTAGCAGGCTGTGTGTTTACTCAAGGGCCTCCCAGGCTCCTCCAATTCACCACTCATACCACTCTGCCCACAACAGGGTAGACGCCGATGTGGCCCTCCAACCTGCTCCTTCAGGGGCCACTCCTTTCTTCTATACTAACTGCTCCATGACTTAGCAGAGTCCTTCACAAAGACACTCGCGCAAAACATAAAAACAGAGAGTGCAACAGAAAGAAAGGAAAGGGAGAGGGGTCAGTCAGAGGAGAGCTATAAAAACTGCCAGATCTGGACTGTGTGTGTGTGTGTGTGTGCTGTTTTAAAAGAAAAGGTATCGCTACACCAGCGGGGGCCCCCAGCAACAAGAGTTAGGGCACTCCTGGGTTGGCGGCCTGGGACTGATTTAAGAGTGTGTTTGAAGTGCAGATTACAGATTCTTTGCACCAAATCCCTCCAGGAGTATCCATGGCCCCTGGAATCTCTCTCAGGTTTCTTCTCAGGTCCGGCCGAGGCTGCTCACCCCAGCTTGAAGTCCTCTGGACTGGCCGGAGACAGGGGCCGAGACCGGACACGTTGAGTAAGAGTGAGACAAACAAGCTGGCTGAATATGGGATCCAGATAATTTAGACCGGATATTTGACAGCAGTCATGATAACAAAGACTAAAATGTGTCATTGGGTGTACCTGTCGTAACCATGTGTCACCATGTGGGCAAGATTGTCTTTGTGCAAGGGGAAGAAATACCTACAGCAGGAGTCAGAAGTAGCATTGGGAAGCAGGAATGCTCCACGTTCCCACAAAGGGAATTCCAACATGGAGGTGAGAGTCTTCGCATGTCCTGCACATATGCAGAGTCCCTCACAGTTGGATTTGTGCTCTGCAGAATCATGACTACGGTCTTTAACTAAAAGACAGTGAGCTGCAGTGTCACCAGCAAGCACAGGGGTGTGTTTATGTGTCACTGGTCTGAGAGTAAACAGCGTGACTACCTAGCACTGCTATGTGCGTTCATACGATCCCTCTGTCTACATACCCGCGCACACATTAGCAGGCTGTTCTGAAATGATTCCAACCCCGTAGAAGCGCTGCAGAACAGAGCTACTCTGTACATGAGAAAACATCAAACTATTGAACAGAGCAGATGAAAACCAGCATTGTACGTCCTGATCATAAAAGCATATCACACACAAAGGCTAGTACGTAATGTACTGGAGGGTTCCCAAGAAAAGACCAACAGTGTGACTGCTCTGAAGGCATGGTAACTATTCCACCAGCAGTTTGTGACATTCTTGGACTTACTATCCACTTCAGCAAAGACTTGAGTCGGTATGGACTAGCAGGGTGCAGGGAGCTGATGGAACAACCAGTCAAACAAGCCCTGATGGGAAGCGGCACAAGCATGCATCCATGTTCTTGCAAATTACTGAACCATCAATGTTATTTGAGCAACTCAGACTAATTGGATTCATAAACATCTTTTAATGGGAAAAAACCCAACATGTTCTGTGAGAACTGGCATTAAATCAAGCGAGAGCCACTTCTGAGAGGACATGTTTCATAACAACATGAGGTCAAGTACTTATTGGGCTGGCAGCGATTCTAAATTCCATTCATCTGATGAGTAGTCAAATAATAACATCAGCTATTTCGAGGGTGAAATTTCCAGAAAGCAAACAAAGTGTCACGGTTATTGTCAAACATGATTTAATCAAACTGTTTTGTCCAGTTTGAATTCACACACCCACACATTTGCCTTACATTGGCCCTACAATCCAAGTTTTTATCATCCATTATGAAGTAATACTTTTTAAATGAACCGTTCTGTGTGGTTTCTCCCTCTTTTTCTTGTAACTGTCATGCCGATAATGCTCCTTTGAGGCGAGTTAAAGAGCAGGGAAGAAGGGGCTCTTGAGGCTGAGGGCACGGAGGCAGCCCCATGCTGGCCGGCCAAACAATGCTGTTTTGGAGAGCCCGAGCACTGGACTCAAATGAAACCTGGTGGGAGGGTACTAAGGGGGGGAGGCCAAAACTGGACACGTCAGTTATTAGGTCAGCATTGAAGGGAGAAAAGACAGAGAAGGGGGGCGGGGGGGAAGCAGGAGGCAGCGTGTGTGGTGCTAAGTCCTAAACTGTATTGGTAAAATGACACTGGCAGAGGCAAAGGGGTTTCTGCTGCTTAAACCATCAGCCCTCCCTCAACCTCCCTCTGTCCCTCTTCCTTCCCCCCATGTGTGTCTTCCGCCCGGTGATGAAACATTCAAACAGGGCCAGTGCCCGGGGTTTAGCATTTCCACAGTGCACATCAAGGAAAAATCCAGTTTTCTGCATTGAGGCTTGTACATTTTCACAGATACCTGTGCTTTATTTCCTTCAGTTAACAAACTACAGGACACAGTGTCCACTCCTGCTTATTATTGGAGTAGGGGCTCATTGATTCAGGCAAAGTCCAACTAAAGTCAAGTGTGGCTGTTTGATGTAACATGCAGCAGGGTAGAAAGAAAGAAAGAAAGGTGCAAAGTACTCACTATAGGGGACAATAGGACTCAGCATTCTGTGGAGCTGGTCTCAGTAAAGAGGAATGCTGTTTTGTGAATGCCAGCTAAGGTTAGCGTCCGTCTGGCTGTAGTCCATCACTGGCATGAGCTTGCACTGACAACCGAACAGCCCTAAGAGAGAGAGAGAGAGAGAGAGAGAGAGAGAGAGAGAGAGAGAGAGAGAGAGAGAGAGAGAGAGAGAGAGAGAGAGAGAGAGAGAGAGAGAGAGAGAGAGAGAGAGAGGCAGTTACAGGCTGCTGCACAATTAAATGTCTGGACAAACACTTACATGTCAACTAACCCTTTCACATAAGCTCGCACAGCAACACACGCACCTAAACACTCACACCGACTAGAATTCGGCCAGTATAGTAGAATTACTGACCAACCTGAGAACGCTATCAGTGTATCAAAAACAGAGTGTTCACATACACACTCACACAGTCTGCCAAATTGACGCACACAAGGGTATTCATTATAGGCAGGCATTAAGCTGATTGTGAAGCTGCGTCCAGCCTTCTAAAGAGGGCTTTCTAAATCTGCCTCACGAAAAGACTCATGCATACCATTGCTCTGTGCACTGGGGCAATAAAGACTGCATTCTTAGGTCACCAAACACTTTTAAGTAAAATGCACAGGAGAAAACGTTTCCTGCAATGATAAAGTTACACTTTTCAGTCTATCAAAACATTTAATAGACTTCTGCTATAGGTGAAGTGAAAGCTGAAACCATACTAAAAAATGCAGAAAATAAATTCATTCAACTCAATAGAGTTATTTTAGGAAATAAAGCATAATAAAATGTATTCTATCTCTGTTCTGGTTTGGGTTATAAATGTTATATTTTAATCATGCCCAGATTAAAGACAGTTTAATCTTCTAGTTCCAATTGTTTTATTCAGATATGAGGCACTTCCCTGAGCAAGCCCATGAGATTAAAACATGTTTTTTCATAGCAGCCGTTCATGTTATTTCTCCATTCTGTGGACACCAATTCACACTGGTGTGCTAAATTGCTTTAAAATACACAAAGCAAAAACAATAGACAGATTATTGAAATTGTGTTCCAGTTTTTAAACCTGTGAACATTTTTTTAGCCACAAACACCTGACTAAATGCTCCTATAGACATACAGTCCACCTATAAGAAAAGGTGATGCTAATGTATCTATGAACAGAACTAAATCGAAAACCAAAACATCATACAATCTCAAATACATAAAACAATTTTAGAGACCAATATTGAACTTAGTTTAGTTTAGTTCATTTTGCTAATTTGCAACATGTACCTGAGTAATAATAAATCATTGCTTTTGACGCATGCAGTGACAAACCAAAGCAAGTTTATTCTGATTGAAAAGTGCAGACACCTTATTACACAGTCATTACATTCATTATTTTGACCAATGCCTTTAGATTTATACAAAGAAAATGAAAGAATGAAGAAAAAAAGAAAGAAGGAAAATAAGAGAAAGACTATTTTAATAATGGGTTTTTATATATGTATATTCTATAAACCCAAAAGCCCCAAATAAAATTAATATACACACTGGTGTTCATACCTCCGTTTTATATTTGTTAATCACCTTATTCTTAATTATCTGTTGAGTGTTTACATTTTAATTTCCTTTTAAAAACTATTCCACAGATTAGCTCTCTTGACTGATAAACATCTCTGGTTTGCATTTGCTCTAATCTTTATTTTTGTAAATAAATTCCTCTTAGTTCAGACTGACTCACTCTCATTTGAAAGAGCCTCTGGATACAGTCTGCATCTGGATCTTGTATTTTTTTTCCTTTATATAGTAATCGTGCAGTCTTATATTCCACATAATCTTGAAATTTGAGAACATGTAAGTTTATAAATAATATGAATGTTGGTCATGATAATCAGTTCTGTTTAAAATTGCCCCAAACCTCCACACAATAAGTAATGTAAAAGAACGATATAATTTATGTAATGAATTCATATTGAGAATGTCTCTTGCTTTGTGCAGTATTGCAATGGACTTTGACATTTTTGTGTTAACATCATTTATATGTGGTTTCCAGTATAGTTTGTGGTCTATAGCAACTTCCAAATTTTTCTATTAACATTATGTATCATGATTTGTACTTGATTATTGATAACCAAACATTATACATTTTGTTTTATTTCAATTTAATGACAACAGTTAACATCAAACAATTGTTTTAAAGTGTTTCCACTGAATCCAGAAGCTCCTCAAAATCTTTACCAGAACAAAATCAATTTGTATCATCATCATGCAAACAAAACAAACTTTAAGCAAATATGTAGTTGCAAATATAATTAATGGAAAATATAAACTTTGGACTCAGCACTGAACCTTTTTGAAACCACATGTGACCCTCAGCAAGTCATATTTATCATTGTTTATTTTACACATACTGATATATATAATCCAGATAGTTACTAAACCATGAATATGCTACCCCTCTAATACCATATCCTTCAAGTTTTGTCATTAATAATATATGATCAATAGTGTAATACCTTCTTTTTTTAAATCTATGAATACCCCAACAGTATTCCTCATTTTCTATTGCTGTCAATATTTATTCTATCAGTTCCATTACTGCCATTGCGGTGAATCGATTTGATCTAAAACCATAGTGATGGTCACTTAAAAAGTTGTGTTTTCTATATGATCATGTCTTTTTTAAGTTTCTGTTCAAGTAATTCTAAAATTTTCGAGAACTGAGAAAGGAGAGAAACTGGTCTTTAGTCTTTGGAAAGTGCCTCTCCATTTTTGTAGGTAGGAATGACCTTTGCTCTTTTCATTTTGTTGGGAAACATGTCTGTTTGGAGTGACTGCTTACACATATGGGTAATTGGTTTTGCTATATACTCTATAATATTTTCTTTACTAATGTCATGTCAATATCAGAATATTCAATGGATTTTTTATTCTTAAAATTATATACGGCATCAATTCAATTTTCTTCAGAAAGATGGTATTGGAATTTATATCCATAATGTCATCATCTACATCCTCCTCCTTCATTACTAGGTCCACAATATAAATTGCTAAATTATAGCCAACATTCACTAATAAATAATGAAATTGATTGGCAATCTCTTTTGTTTTGGTTATAATTGGCTGATTATTTTTAAATTAAATAATTTGGATAATCTGATTTTCCTGTACCCTTTTTATTTATGCTGTTAACCACTTTGCATGTGCCTTGTGTATTTACTCTACACTGTTCCAATAGTTTGTTGTCTGTAATAATCCTTTTTTCTGAGTCTCATAATAGTTAAGTTATTTCCATGTTTTAATATGTATTTTCTGCTTCCTTTGTTCTGCTTCTAACTTAATTTAAAATTATGACATTTACTGAGTTTTGCATATTACTCCAGAGACTCTGTCTTTATAAGTATATATATTTAAAAATAATAATTAATAAAAAAGGTACGCAGTTATCAAATTACTTATCTAACCCTCCTCGTATGGAGGAGAAATTACGCAGTGACCACACGGCTGTCCCTGGACACCAACAGGCTTCACGTACAACACCTCCGACTACGATCCCCTCTGCTCTAACCCACATTCTATGGCTCTAACTGACAGTCAACTTTGGACACTCAGCCCAGAATATCTAACTAGCCCACACAACAGCAGCAAACCACAGCTTCTACTTAAAACAAACACAGCTTTGCCCTTGTACAGTTCAGGGAGAGGCAGAAAGGAGAAGGCAGAGTTAAGAGGTAGGTTTGTTCAGGGAAATGTCTCATGGTCAGTGGCCAAAGAGGAGAGCTGCTACAACACGCTCAGCTCTGGTCCTTTTAACTTCAGCCAGCCAGCAGAGCCAAGTCAAACAGCAGGGAGAGCAGCAAGCTATGACAGCAGATCAACACAGAGATGCAGAGAAGACAGACAGCCTTACCTATTCATGCCTGCATGTCCTCCATCAGATCTGAAAGCACTAAAATAATCCCTGGAGCGGAGCAGACCCGTGTGTGCACTGCTATGCTTTTTTTCCACATATGGGACAACACTCCCCTCTCTCTCTCTCTCTCGCTCTTTCTCTCTCTCGCTCTTTCTCTCTCTCTCTCTCGCTCTGGCCAGTGACAACAGAGTGAGCACTCAGCTCCCCTCCCCCATGGATCTCCCATTCCCCCCTCCCCTCCCCTCCTTCTCTCTCTTTGCTAAAAGTATTTAAGTAGGGAGCAGGGACAGCAGGGAGGGTGGGGGACTGACCAATCGTGTTCTAAAGGAGAGTGAAGGCGCTCACACTAAAGCTTGGACACAGAGGACAGTGGAGAGAGAGAATTTTTGGTTGGAGGGAAATGGCCAGAGTAAGTTTGGTTTGCCCCCGGAGAATTAGGAAAAAGTTGAAGGAACAGTGGTCAGATTGTGGTAAAAAAACAAAAAAACAACAACAATCTCATATTTATTCTTTGACTGACTAAAACAGATGATGGCCACCATTGGACACATTACTTGATTACTTGGAAAATTAAATCAAGTTGGTAATTAGTACTTATTAAGAAATAATTACATTGCTGTTCATATATATATATATATATATATATATATATATATATATATATATATATATATATATATATATGAACAAATTCAAAGCCATCACACCAACATGTTGCATCTTCTGTACACACATGAAGAAATGATTTAACAAACAGCCAGCCTAGGGTGAAAATGAATAATCTTGGTGACAGATAAGGTGGGAAAAACACACCCAGGTCCAAAGTAACAAAAAAGTTTGATTTACCTCGGCCAAGAAACTCGTCTTCCATTAGTCAAAATAAACCACGTTAACGTGCATTATATTTTTTATTCTGGGACTCCACTGGAGTAGCTTTGTATGATACGCATGTCAAAAAAATCCCATAGTTATCTTTATTTATCTTGTCCTGGCCCTTTATGCAGTGCCTCAGTTCATCCTCTGTCTCAAATAGATAGTTTTAGCTCCTGTCTCTGTAAGGTCCCACTCCCAATGAGCCAACTTGGTTCTGATTTGCCAACTTGCCAGAAGCCTGCTAAAGCTGTGTCCTAACACAAGCAAATGTCAGCGACAAAATCAGTTTGACTACTGCGTAGTCATACTTTCATACTGGAATATCATAACTGGCTGTGAGCGATGTAGCGGTGCATAGTGCAATGCAGCAGACTGTTTTGCATTTAACTTTTGTCAGATGCCCTGTTTCCTGTTGCTTGTGTTGAAAGCACGTAATGGACAAGAAACAGCGGATTCATTGAATTGAAGTGAGGAGTTATGTCTGTTTAAGAACATCTAAATATCACAATATAAAACCTGTGCTTTTCCTGTTTAAGAAGTGCAAATGTATAATAGAGAGTACTCACCCATATTCTTCTTGAGTGATTTTGACTTCAGACTGATCTTGATTGCACAGCTGATATAGGTAAGTGGTTTGTTTACATGACGTAACACAAGTGCATATTTAATAGGTTCAATGTGGACAGTGATCTATCAATGGGACTGCTGTTCAGCAGAGGTGCGCTCAGTGTTGCCATAAGTGGTGGAAAGATGTATGAAGAAGACAACCGTTTTATTCAGTAGTACTGATGGTTGTTTTTTTCCCTTCGAAAAAGATATACGTAACATCCAAGTAAACACACAGGCCACCAAAAAGCATTGAAGAAATAGGTATTTAACTGCTAGATTCTTAACACTTTTTATTACTGAAAAAAGTAATCACATTACTGTAATGCTGACTATGACGATGATAATTGTCACACAAATATGAAGGAAAGGTTTCTATCTCTTATCCTTTCAGCTGATTAGATTTCTGTCAGTCACAATAATTATTTTCAAAGAGAACAAAGATAAAAAACGATGGCAAAATCCAAAAGTTAAATGGGTAATAGCTCTAGTCTATCTATCTCATGGTCAGGTGTTGTTCCAGTTCCATTTACTTGCTTTTCACACACAGCTGTCAGGCTGTTTTTAGCGCCACACTGAGGGCCACATGGTCCAGTCATCTCCTCCAGTTACACGGAGCCAGTTCTCCAGTCAAGCTACAGGATACCACCCACACACACACACACACACACACACACACATAGACTAACACAATTATCCATATACAAGAGAGTAAATAGATTGGGTGAACCAGCTGAAAATAGAGAGGGACATTGTGATCATGTGTTTGGTGTCCAGAGCATCCCATGCACCTCCTCATATGACGTGTTTGCTCTCAAAGTAGCCTGGAGGCATGCCGACATGAAATGAATCATTATGTAGTTCACAATGTTGTTTAATGATATACCTTCATTAGATATATCAATAAAAATGTACTCATGGAGTAAACTGCTGAGTTTTGGGAACACAGCAAAGACACTAAAGGAAGTCTGTTGGGGCACAAAATGGAAAGTCAGATGACCATGCAGGATTTAAACAAACCTTAAGGTTAGCCAAACTTATGTTAAAGAGAAAACAATAAAACTATACCTAAACCATGTGTTCACAATAAACATTGACATCAACTTTCTGGTTCTACTTTGACCTACCCTACCCTTGGACATAGTGATGCACATACACACTTTTCTTGTGCAAAGAGGAATCATTAGCAACATTTTTGCTGAGAAAAATTTCAGTTTTACCTCAAATAAAGCAGTTAAGATAAACTTTGAAATTATTGGCTGGTTTACAACCTATCTGATAGTCATTTCTTGCCCTGTCTGGCTTTGGTGTATCAATGTTGACTTGTTGCTGGGTTTCACTGACTTAATTGTTAACATATCACATAGAAAATAAAGTTGTAATATACTGGAACTGCCCTTTAAACACATGGTTTCTGGAAACTCTCTTTTGTAAGACATGTGATTGAGCTATTTTGAGAGATGCCCCAGTGGTCAGTGACATGGCTCAAATCGGAATGTAGGGCAATAAACCCATTGGAGGAAACGCTGCAACTCATTAGAGTGGTTACAAAACTTAACACACCCAGTGAGTCCCAGTTCACAACCACAATTAGACTCCTTAATGTTTTCCCTAATATGGGATCCTCAATAGATTTGCTAATGGTGCCTCTGTGGGGGGTTAGGTGAGGGTACGGTTGAGTAGGGATGTTGAAAGCAGACAACTCTGGCGCTCTCTCTATCACTCTATTGCCTTATTAGTGCTGAGGCAGCAGTGTGTGGACACAGGCAGCATGCTGAGCCCAGCACTACTGAAGCACAAAGACTTCAGGGCCCCAGGACACGAGACGAGCCAAAAACTGAGGAAAACGTGATCGAAAGAGTGAGTTTGAAAGAGACAGAGACAAAGCAGGTATGACTGCACAGACTAGCTCCAGTGTCACATGAGTGAGTTTGACAGGTGTCACTCAGAAGATCCCACCCCTTTCTCTGACATGCATTAAGATATTTCTGCACACTTGTGACATCTAAGGCTCCCCAGATGATCAGAGGACATTCAGTCCAGTGGACACTGGGGGACACAGTTTACTGCCAGGACTGGGAGGTTGCGTAGGTGCCTGGTAACTGGAGGTTAATGGAGAGATATGAGAGGTAGACAAAAGAGTCATAGCAGCCTGAAAGTGACTCCTGAATGAAGGTACAGGTCAACACGCAAGTGTTTGACCTCATACTGCGGGGCATGTCAACTCAACACCTCAATTCAGAAGGTTGTTCGCCCAAATGAACTGTGTTAGCAGGTCAGCTGGTTTCATCAAGCCAAACTGCTTATTCAGGTCTGTATTTAATTTGATTAATGAAAATCTGCATGCAGCACAGCCCCAAAAGATGATTCGCTAAGCAAAACATCATGCGTAATGACCATATGGACATAATACCTCATCTGAGACTGTGATTCAGAGTTGTTGTTCTACTATGAAAGTACAATAGGATAGACCTCCTGCCTGCCCTTAAACATAACATTTAAAAACTGTCATGGGTGAAATTTCTTTAAATGCACAATCAAGATGATCCGATGTAACATGCGTGATCATGTGTTTAAGGATAGTGATGGAGTACCTGAGTTGTCATATGTACACAAAGTTAGTGTTTGGAGTGTATTATAAATATAAAACATTGAATCTTAACTAACATGTTTAAGTAATTCATAAACAGTAGCAGTCAGGGCCAGTAAACATGATCTTTTCTGCTACAATTTTAAATATATCTGCCAGGCATTGCTTAACAAAAAAACAAAAAACAATTTCCATATTTAGCTCAGGCTAAATATAGTCAGACTTTTGACTACGAACACAAAGTCTGGTCCATGGTGTTCTTAAGTGTTTAGTGTTCTAACATTACCTACTTTGATGAGAAAAGGTGTTTTAATTGACAAGCAACAAAGATCAACCATAGTCTGCCATAGTCACTGCAAATGAAAAAAACACTTTTAAAATCCACCAAAAGGTTTGTAGACCCCCAGTAAGATTATTGAAACAGAATGCAATTATTTCCCTAATACAGATACATACAAACCAGTGCACCTGTGTAATTTGAATGTTCATAGGCACTGTAGTAGACATTGTAGATGCCCAATGAGGTTGGAACCTTGTGAATCTGGAGGCTTTGAACATCTTAATTGACTGCATGGACCAGACCTCAGGTATCAGACTCAGGGTCTGACCTCAGTACTTAAGGGAAACTAAACATTCAAACTCAAATATGAAGGCCTGTGTGCAGAGAAAAGTGTGAGACAAATTTTGCACATTTTGTTTTTCAAACACACACTACATGTAATTTCTTGTGTTCCCCCTCATGTGACAGCCTTTCAAAGCTCAATGAGGCGTGGGTGTTAGAGGACACACTAAGATATTGGAAAGACTATCCACTGACACTCCTGAAAGTTGAGTGTGCACA
Organism: Scomber scombrus; assembly: GCF_963691925.1. NCBI lineage: Eukaryota > Metazoa > Chordata > Actinopteri > Scombriformes > Scombridae > Scomber > Scomber scombrus. The sequence continues at coordinate 15,091,080 of NC_084979.1, read as the reverse complement.
CTTTACCTACACTGAAGAATGTGTGTAAGAATTGTGTGTGCTTTTATGTATACAATCCACAAATGTGTGTGTATGTGTGTGCTCGTGTTGGTGGTGATAATCAGTTCCAGGCCCCCAAGGCTGACCAATATCATTTCATTAGAGCAGAGGTACGAGTGCTGGGGCTTTTGCTGAGATTAGGGCAGAGAGAGAAACTCTACCCCAGGCCCAGTTGCCCTGAAGAGGGCTGGCCTAGCAGTGTAGGAAGGGGCAGTGTGTGTGTGTGTGTGTGTGTGTGTGTGTGTGTGTGTGTGTGTGTGTGTGTGTGTGTGTGTGTGTGTGTGTGTGTGTGTGTGTGTGTGTGTGTGTGTGTGTGTGTGTGTGTGTGTGTAAGAAAGAAATGGACGGGGAGTTGGGGGTGGGGTGAGGGCATTCAGCAGGATTATTAGTGGGAGGTTCAGCTGTTTATTATTCCAATTCTATCTGTAACAGCTGAAAATTGGAGAATTAAGCAGCAGCCCTGAGCAACCTGGGGATCATTGCAGAGGGGTTAAACCCTGTGGCATGGCTCCACACACTGACAGCACTCACAGATACTGACGCTGCACACACACACACACACACACACTCACCACAGAGGTCATTCACAAAACTTAACAGACACATCAGATTTACCGCTCTGAAGTGATAAGACACTCACAGACTTCAGAGGTCGATGAATAGCTTCACACTTCAGAGGTGGGTGAGCGTTTGAAAAACATAAGGCTGGTTAGTTGGCTGCTAATAGCTTGAAGTTTGAATGAAAATCTATTGAATTTCCCCTTTAAAGAGTGAGTTTTGTGCCTGCAGAGCCTCAAAAACATAATCAAATCTATTGATTTTTTATTTGTAAGGTTTTCAGAAGAAACTTGCCAGCCGAGCAATGTCAATATGTTGAGACTCAGGCTATGCACAGATTTTACTCTGTTACATACTCTGCTGCAATCAGCGCGTAGTGTTAGAGGGTCTGTGGTCACGTCCATGCATGTTGTTAATATGGAAAGGGACATGTGACACTGGGAACTGAGAAACCTGAACTTTCCGTGCCATGTAGGCATGCAGTCTGAGGGTATGGACACAGGTCTTTGGACATATGGAGGTCAAGGAGTTTAATTTAGAATTTAAATGGACTCCTAGCTGTTTCAAATTACAACATGCACCAGCATTTTCTGATGTTTTGGTGTCTGATTTATGTGCTGGGGCAGTAGGGTGTCTAACAGGTAGAAAAAACCCAGGAAGATAAAGGGGAGAAGGTGCTGACAAGACTAAATCCTGATCCAGTCTAACATTAACTCCAGATGTGGAGACCTTCACTATTACATCAGCTCTATGGATCAGTTACAATGTTTGCTGGCATTCAGACCATAGCTCTTAATGCCTCCCATGTTGATTTACAAAGAAAAGAGCTAAAATCAAGGAAAAACTATTATGGAGTGTAGATAGTGAGTGCTGCTTGTGGGATTAAACCTTAATGATAACAGCGGATTAAAACCTATAAAAGTGTTTGTGTTATGCGCATGAGCAAATCCACTAGCTGAAGGACATAACACTAGTTACTATAAATAAGAAACTAAATGTGATTCAGTCAAGCTCCAACCTCTGAACTTCACTTGAACTTGTAATGCAAGACAGCAAATTCTGCCTTGACTCTACAGAAGCATGCATTTGATTCAATTAAAAATAAAAATAAATTGTGTGTGTGTGTGTGTGTGTGTGTGTGTGTGTGTGTGTGTGTGTGTGTGTGTGTGTGTGTGTGTGTGTGTGTGTGTGTGTGTGTGTGTGTGTGTGATAACATATAGAGTGTCATTAATTTTCATGTCCTACAAATGAGGGCAGGGTGATCAAAAATGATAACTGTTGCAAAACAGAACCTTGCTTACTGAGGCAAGTCGTACATTGATGCTACAAGTCACTGACATTAATTTGCAAAAATGCTTACTTAATGAAGATGATTTCCTTAAATAATGGTATGCATTTATTCACTGTGAATAGGTCAGCTGCAAATTGCATGAATGTATTCATAATTTCAAATATCTTTCAATTGATATCCTCTTTTGGTAAAAGGCTTAACAAAGTGATACAGGTCACATTGCACTTTCAGCCATCTCTGCTGGTTGAAAAACTTTATCCTTTTAGTTTATTCACAGCAGTGGTTGCAAAATGCAGCAGTACAGTAGCGGTTCCTACCAATGTGGCCTCAGTTCAGGTCAGTGATGAATAAGAACTTATCACACCGAACTGAGATAAATTTGGCTTGTTGTGTAAATAAAATACAGGATATTGTTTAAATTACCTCTTAGCCACTAGAGTGGTAAAGGTATACCGTATATGTGAGTAAAATGTAATTTAAAGGTGTAGTCTGTAGAATTTAGTGGCATCTAGCAGAACGGACTTGGCAGTGTTTCCTGTATATTCATTTTGCAGCAGCAGTGCACCTGAAGCCTCCCTCTTATCATGCTTCAAAGGACATCACCATGAAAAGTACAGTTATGAGAGTAGCTACTTTAGGACAGTGCATAATGTGTGCAGCAGAAAAGCGATGTGAATGCGAGCAAAGCACAGGAAAAGGTTAGCAATAAGCTGTAGATCTGTCAGTAAACATGCTGCGGACTGCAGTGAAAGGGGTTAGCCCGGACATTAGCAACAATAGGTGAGCCTAACCTATTCTCATTTTAGAGAGCCCCAAAGTGGTCAACCTCAGGATATATTGAATATTCACAAGTATGCTTTAATTAGTGTATAATCACCTAAGAATCGTTTTTGTTACTTTAGAATGAACCCTTTCTATCTACCTAGGGAGTGCGTTCCCCTCTAACACAGAGCCTGCCATGTTTCTACAGTAACCCAGAATGGACAAACTAAACAGTGACTCTAGAGGGGGGTATTCATTTGGTTACAATCTGCATCCTCACTGCTAGATGCCACTAAGTCCTACACACTGGTCCTTTAATTATGTCTCAAACACTATCCTTTCAAACCAGCAGTAACTGATAGATGTGTTTATGGCGGAAAAGAACTGGAAAATTGATTAAAAATTGATTTAATTTTGAAAAGACAATTCATATATGCAGGGCAGGCATGGGGGAAATCAATGTTTGCCATCTGCATGCAAAATAGAAGAGTAGAGTGTGAGCGAGTACATCCAGTGACACCATGACTTCACTGGGAGGAAATATGCATGCACATCTGAGTGTAATAAAGAGACAAGCTCATATACACACAGTTCTGGGTAAGTGAGAACCACATGCTGTATTAGATAGATTAAGTAAGGTGTGAAAAAAGATTTCTTTAAACTCTGGTTTCTTTAATTTTTTTTAGTGTTTGATTTAGTATTTTCTCTGCTCAGAATTGGAGGACCAGTCAAGCTTAACCTCAGGAAAGGGAATTAGTTTCCCCTTATGTGATTGTCACAGACTGCAATAGTTCTTGTTGGCCTATTGGTCCTTCTATTTTCTTCTCCATCAACAGAGGTTGGTAGGGAGCTAATGGCCATTCTCCACTCCTTATTAAACCTTTTCTCCAGGGTCTAACTCGTGCCCAGTGTTCAGGGAAACAGGGGCAACAGAGCGGGGCATGGCTCACCAGGGTGTCTTTTCTAAAGTGTCCAGCCTGTTGGAGAAGACCTGGACAAAGCAGGAGCCTGGTGAAAGCTGCCTGTTGTCCACCTAATCCTAGCTATGGCCCCTTCTCCATTGACAACATGAACCCGAACAATGGTCTCTTTCAAGAGTCGTTTTCTTCACTGACACACTGACATAGCAACAATAGAAGAAGACACTTAGGGAATGGAAAACCTTGTCCATGATCACACATTGCTTTCTTCACAAATGATACAGGAAGAAAACTACATCTGTAAATGACTGTCTAAAATAAATATTTTTCTTTTAAGAAGCTCTGGGAGCAGAAATGTGAAGCCACAGGCACATAAGCTTGTACATAAGTCTCCCATATTTTCACTGATGAATGCAATAAACAAAAGCCCAGTATAGTCAGTTGTACCAAACCAAAGGGTGAAATAGGCTTCATCGTGTGGTCTGGTATGAAATGATTTCTCTTCTTCGAGATCAGCTTTTCTCGCTGTGCTTTTTCCTTTTCTTTGAGCACAATTGCTGACCAACAGAAAGGGAAGATGAATGCTTCCATTTCAGATGCTGAGGCCCCCTTCTCTCATCTTCTTCGATCTAGATTTCACATTAAAGTTGTAATAGCATACGACCCTGCAAGGCACAATTCTCATTCAGGTGGGCCATGTTATATGAATGAGATTTGGTGAAATGCCAATATTTATGCACATACATTCGCATTCTGTGGCTTTCTCATCATTGCATCTACTTCAGTGCTAAAGGATGAGCAGCTGTCATTCGATACCTCAAATTATACTGAGGAATACACAAGTATGTGCACACACTCATGCAATCACTAAACCCACTACAAGCCACAGCCACACTATGTGCAACCACACCACACTGCCCAGACACTGGTAAAACTGTAATAAGCTCTCCATTGCTCTGTGCAGCACCATCCAGCCAGCTGGCTGCCCAGCTACAGCTATAGTTGTTGGTAAGGTCATCTGTCAGGGAATGAACTAGGCTATGGCTGTTTGGCATCCCCTCAAGGTCTGCAGAGAAAGAAAGGCGTCTGTGAAGGACACTTTCCCTCCTCTCCTGTGCACTAATTCAATCGTTCTGACAGGGTAGTGGTGTCCCAGTGTCTGCCAGCCCAGTAATCTTTGTGTAATTGAGTTCCCAATCAGCCATCCATCAATAATGCATCTGGTTCCATGAGGGAAGAGACCACACTGCTCCGGCGCTCTGCATGGAGGAAGGAGACAGGATTCTGCTGCGACTGACCAGAACGATCTATTAGCTCCTTCCTGGAGATAAAATCCACGCTCACTAGCCTCCCAAACACCAGCTACTCTGAAACAGGATAACGTTAATCAGACAGTATCATGGTGGTGGGTGGGTTGTGAGAGTATAAAACATTGTTCAAAATATACAGAGTATATATATACAATGTGTTGTGTGGTTGGGTGATGGAACAGATCTAAAGAAAATGTCAAGAGACATCAGAGAGATATTGAAGCACTTCTATAAAGCACCTCTTTCTGTGTTTTGTAACGCTTTCTTGAAACACAGCATATCCATAAAGGCACACACACAGCTTCAAAGTCCACCCACATACTCTTCACTTTTCAATTGCCGGTGCATGCCAACCCATCAATTAGTGACTAAGACCATGGTCCTCCAAGGTTAAACTGTACAGCTGTCTGAATGATTTTCAATTACACAGCCAGGAAGCCCCCGACAGCTCACTGGCTCCCACCTTCCTCTCTGGTCTCACAGGTTCATTTATAATACTGAACGCCTTCCATAGATAATTGTGTATCACCACCTTCCTTCCCTTTCCTCTTTAGTATTATTTCCATTTTCAATTTCCAATCTTGGAGCACCTGGTATCCCCTTATGAAGACTCTGTTTGTTTTTGATTGAACATTTTGATTATGAAAAAAAAAATCTCTATGCAGTAGTGATATAAAAGTGTTATTAGACTTTTGATAGATGTAATGCTTTAAAGCAAGATTTAGTCTCAGAAAACCATCTACTTTTGATCAAATTTTAAATTCCAGTTGCTATTCTTTTAATATATCAATTCACAAATACTTTGTGATCATCTACTGCTCCCCACATCTTGGTTACATCATGCTCCCTGGATGCCTGTTGTGCTGTCCCTTTACCCTTGGGTCTGCCAGATTAATGGCTCATTTAAGTCCCCATTATATTACATTAGCCCATTCAGACCCACATACTGTACATTCCCCAGCAAATAAATCACATCATGAAAATATTAATCAATCTCAATAAGTGACTGCACATAATCTGTTTGATGTTAAAGACTATGACAAAGGTTTATACTGAAAGCAGCAAATTACTGTCACTCACAGGGACAGACTGACTCTAATAGCTCTGATGCTATTGAAGCTATTGGCTTATTGTAGCAATGAGTCTATGAAGCTCAGAGAGGGATAATATTCTCAGTGTATCTGCTACTAGTTTTCACAACCCGAAACATATAAATGCGAGGGTGTATTACAGTAGTCAGTGGTCTGAGCCAATTCCTGTGGTTGGCTGGTTGGGCCAAAAGTCACAAAATGCCACAAAACAGCGCTGCTTGCCCAAGCAATTTTAGAAAACCGATAGTGTGCGGCACATAGTGTGACAGTGTGAGTTCAAGAAAATCCTGTGAATTGCAGGCATGGAAAAGGCATGTGGTTCACACCACACACAACAACACCGTTCCCAGCTGGAGGTTAATTCAATCCAGTGCGTTCCATTTTGAGGCTGCTGTCAGGCTCAGGTCTGTAGTGTGACATTGTGAGGGAAAGGTAATTACATTTTGGTCCAGTCCGGCGATTCAGCGTCTATTCAGAGTATGCTGTCAGTGCCCTACTCCTATAGACCACAGCCACCAGAGGAATGTTCAGCTTTGAGCACACTTAAGTGGACAAACAACTCAACAGTGGACTTTCATCTTTACTCTACAAAAAAATTAAAGACCCTGATATATTTCATTATATATATCAGAGGATTTACACATTACTTCAAGCCATTAACTACTGGTGAAATATAAAATTATAAACTCTGAAGTGTATCTGAAAAATTTAGAATTGAAGGACTCCAGATTTAAATTAAAAACGGTTGTATGTTTAAGGCCCAGTGTGTAGGATTTAGTGGCATGTAGAGTCAAGCTTGCTGATTGCACAACTGAATACACTAATTAAAACATACTTATGAATATTATGTTCCATTTCTGCCAAGTTTGTTCTGGTAGATGCCACTAAATTCTACACACTGCTCCTTTTAGTGAAAATCCTAAATGAATGCAGTAATTCGAGCTGCTTTGGCTTTGTCTCAGTTTCTAACTGGCAGGCTGGAACAGATATATGAGCCTTGGAGGCAGCTCCTCTGCAATTAGCAGACACAAGTTGTGCAACAGAACTATCACATGACAGAAAGTGATGTCACTTCAGATTATTGAATGCAATTGTGTGTTTTTGAGGAATGTGGCAACATGTCACAACAAAACAAAATTCAATTATTTAACAATGAAATGTAACTGTACCACAAGTCAAGGGCTGTGGACTTTTAAGTATAAATGAAACACACCCAGCAGTTTTTTTCAGTTTCTCTGCAGTCAGTATGTGCACCTGACCACAAAAACTTCATGATAGATTTATCAGCTTTGCTGATGCTCTCAGTTCATGTGTGGTCATGTTGTACTTGTCCATTGTGTACTATTGATCAGGCTCTGGTGAAACTTGTGACTAAAGCTTAGTCCTATCCCAGTAGAATAAATCACAGTATTGACCCTGTGGTTATCAATAAAGGTAATGACAAACATCTGGCCCCACCTTTAATGGAATCGACAGCGTCTTCCTGGCAGCAGCCCAGCATTGGCCACACATAGATTGCCTTGATCTTTTCAGTGGGAACCCACTCTTAGTATGCAAATGAGAGGGGAGAAATGCAATCGCCATCTAAAGCTAAGCAGTGCTCCTATTGAATCAGGAGCTGAAGATCTCCATAAACACCAAAGGAAAAACCTTAGAATGTCTGCTGACAATAAGCCTGTTTAGACTGACTAAGATTTATTCTGTCAAGGATCTCTGACACAGTGTATTTGTGTCAATGGAGGAATAAGTGAGGAGATCAAATCAATGGTCAGTCCTCTAAGGTCCAGAGGTGCTGAGCTGGACTTTTGGAGCGGCCTGCAGAGGCAGCACTCTGTCCTGAATGTGTCTTGGGTGTGTCATGCATGGATCTACACAGAATATCTTATTATTAGGGCCATATATATTCCTATATATGAACACGTCTGACTCTAGTAACAGAAACAATATCCATAACCATACTCAAGTACGAGTGTGTCTATTGCATTATTTGTGTATAGAGTCACATTGTCCTTATAACCTTGGGATCGATAAGAGAAGGAATATACAGTACCAGTCAAGTTTGGACACACTTTCTCATTGATTTGAATGGGAAAGTGTGTCCAAACTTTTGACTGGTACTGTATGTGTTTGGGGTTTTTTCTTATGTACAGGACAGAGAGCGAGGATTGGGCCACACAGAAATGTATCATACTGGAGGAACATTATTGAAAACACAAAGCAGGTGGATACCCTGCAGCCCAGTTGGTTATATCAGTTTGTTCACTACAGATGACAATCAAATTGAACATGCTCAGCAGACTAATCGTGAATGACACTGAATTGCTCTCTATTGACAATATTGAATTCTTACAGGTACCACAACAGCAAGCAATTACAGCTCTCTATCATATACAATTTGAAATAACATCATTTTGATCTAATGGAAATGTTTCAACTGACATTTTCCTTCATAGACCAAATGACAGCACAATGATCTAATGTGTCCAGCAACAAGAGAACAAGTCTTTGTAACAAATGTATGCAAAGCAAAACAGGCGTAATTTAAAGATGTAGCTTTATAAACAACAAAGAGGGATAGGATATGTCAAAATGAAATGAAGGAAAATATAACAACATCTATCAGTTGTATCTACCCTGGAGTTATCCAATGAAACAAGAGCCAGTGAAATTTTATCAGCACATCATAAAATTCAGTCATGTGTCTCCAGGTTTCCATTATCTTTTCTTTTGGGTTTCCACTTCATTTAGCGGATGGGCCGGAGTCCAATAAGTGAGTGACTCATAAAGTAGGGATGCGCACACACAACATGCAGACAGAAAAACATAAACATTTACTAGAACAATTTCATTATTAGAGGCTTTAGGGTCTGCCATGTCTGGGATCACCTCATTCAAATCTGCAGAGGACATACGTATATAAAGTGCATATGCAATGTAGCACCTGCAGATAAATACACAGAATGAATTTTCCAAATTACAGTTAATTCATCAGCAGCTCTACACAAAACACACTGGTGAGTTGAGCCTCATTTTACAAATGGAAATAAATCACTGTAGGAGTTCACAGTGGTCATAGGTTATCCTTAATGTAGACTGAGCATGGTAGTGATAAAAAAATGTATAAAATATGTCTCCAAAGTCAAACTTCAATCCCTCAAGCTTATCACCGTACTGGCAGTACTTCACATTTGTCTCTGGGACAACAGGTCATCAATTGGAATAAAAAATAAAAAGTCTAAAAACTATGTTTCACTAAGGTTATGAAAGATCAGACACAACTACAACCAACTTTTAGAGAATTACCTCGGTTTGCTTTGCCAATAAAGCATAATTGTTTGGCTGAGTAGATAGATAGCACCAAACTCAGGGGGAATTTTTGTCATCATTTTGTTAGATTTTTTTCCCCCCCATTTACGGTAAGGTGAGGCAGCCCTGAACCTTCCAGTTCCCCACCAATCCTGTTACTGCTGGGATTTGTTCTGCTACCCCTATAAAAGATTAGTCCTCGAGGAGAAAGAATGGACTTGATTAGCTAGACAGCAATTTAATGGGATTGTCAGAGGGCCTACAATAAATCAGCTTTTGTGATTAAATGGGATCTCCAGTAAAAG